>NC_091483.1:2858684-3009141 GCF_947461875.1 Haliaeetus albicilla | reverse complement strand
GAGTTATCAGTAAAGTAGGAATATTTTATTTAACAATGAAGCGTCGGAGGCATTGTTTGGAACAGTGTAACAAAATACCAGCCCTGGGCGGAGTCTGAATTTAAAAAAAAAAACCAAACAAAAAAAACCCAAAACCATTTCTCCCACATAAAGAGTAAGAGTAGCTTTGGACTGAGTTCATGTTACCTTCCAAAGTTGTTGTTGTTGGTTTTGTTTTTTCAAAAAAAAAAATTCTAGTCCTTCCTTGAGAAAGTCAATATGCTGAATTAAGAAACAGTAGTTGTGGGTACATGTACATACATATGTGTTAAACAGTGCTACTACCATTACATTCACACTTTCACCCGATTTTCATGAATTCCTTGTGATCATACCGCGAGTTCTCAGCTCATACGCATTACTAGCATCGCTAACAAAGAACAAAGATTTCAAGTAATCCTCTACTCATTGCTAGTTGATTTACGGTATTACAAAAAATCCTATTCATACCCAGTTGCGGCAAGGAACAGAGTACTACACTGTATATCTGTTATTTTAATTTTTTCTTGCAATCTTAGTGCAAAGAATTCTCAGTATGTATTCATAAACCTGTTAAAATATCAGCAATTCATACCATTATACCTTTTTAATGCATAAATGCAAAAAAACCCCCCCAAAAACAAAAAACAAACCAAAAACCAAACAGATGGTAGTTCTTGCTTTCAGACAATTAAAATTGAGAGTGATATTTTCATGGTGAGTTAATAAAATTTCCTAAGACTAAGTTCCAGAGAAGCTGTACATAAAGTTATTTAGTGCTAAAAATCTACAATACGTTTTTCAAGTATAAGATACTGAAATATTATTGCCAATAAATAGTTGTGCTGTAGTCAAAGCCATAGTTCCTCTGTTGAATCATTCACATCTCAACATATTAGGATTTAGTTTCTCACTGAGTTTATGTATTAAAATTGCTAACTCTTCTGTTGCTTGGGACTTATCCTCCAAAAGTTCGTAGCGAAGACTGGAGATATCCTGTTTGATTTCCTTTAATTCACCTGTATTAATCATTGAAAGAAATACTTGTTAGCAAAGTTTAACATTCATTCGATAATGTTAAGTCACATCAGTGCATATTTCAGATTATTATCTCAAAATGTTCACAAGAGCAGGTACAGGGGTGGGACAGGAGGCTTCGCCTCATCATTCTCAGTGAGATGTGTGTCTCCACCCCTAAATAGTACCAAAGGCATTTTAATAGTACATTGAACTCTGATGTTGTGCTCCACGTGTATACAGAACATCAAAGATTCAAACAGTGCTTTACATAGGTTAATGAATTAATCACGGCAACACTGCTGAACAGCTGGTAAATATTAGTATCCCCCTTTTAGAGAGAAAAGGCAAAGAGATTTTTTCTGAAGTGATGTGCCAAGATCACACAGAAAAAGTGTGGCAGAGCTAGCAGTAAAACTCACAGCTTCTGAGTCTCTCTCCTCTTCCTTACCAATATCCTTTGAATTAGAAAGTCAACCAATTTAAAATTATGTTACAATGTGACACAAGTACACAAGACACAATTAAAAGAAAACAATTGTCAAGGCCAGGGTCGTAACAAGCAACAGCATGTTTTCCATTATAGGATACTAAGTTCAAGAGAAGTTGTTTTAAAAATATTCAAATACTATCCTTCCAGCAAGTGTGAAGTATGTGAATTCATACACAACAGCCACCACAGGAGACTATTTGCCCCATATGAAATCGAAGACTATGAAAGAATACCTAAATTCTCTAGTGATGCAAAACAGGGAAAAATCCCTAGACTTATGTTTAAAATAGCTGCAGTACCTAAGAATGCAGAAGTTTTCTGTTTAGCATATAGCAGACTTAAAAAATTTTATCTTCAAAGGCTGGATCTATACTTTGGGTACCAATGAGATGAGGATGACACAAAAAACACCACCTCTGCTATGCAGCTGAAGACTGAGGTTCAGAGGTTAGCTGACTTGCTCAAAGCGGACTTCCCTCTATGAAAATTGGTGACAAAGTGAGAACCATGATGTCCACAGACCATGATTCTTCCACGCTGTCTTGCTTATCTAAACACGTATATGCCAACACCAAAGAGGCGCCAGGGAACTGGAAAGACTTGTACGCCCTGGCACTGTTATTGAGAGAACAGTCTTTTCATCAGTCGCTAGATAGATGATTTCCCCCACCACAGAGCAGGAGGAAAGCAGTGGGAATTCAAGAGAGGGGCACAAGGGGCACAATGAGAGGAAGACACTTTTAGGAGCTTCTCTGCTTTTGTCACTCACAAGCTCAGCTCTGTACAGCCACATAGGATGGGGAAGAGTCAGGATAACCATCAATGCACAATGCTGCCTTTTGAAGGCACAGAGTGGGATTTAATTCATATCTTCTTTTCTGCTCCCTGCTTGTCGCTGCAGAGAGTTATAGGTAAGCAGAATAACTACCAAGCAAAACAAAAGCCATGCCGCCTTAGCCGAGAGCGAGCGCATTCAGGCCCCTCACATCACATATGCACGCAGCCGTCTGATGCTTCCATGCCAGTAAAAGCTGTTCTGATCCCAAGCTGTCACTGCACACCAGCTGGAGAGCACAAGGCTGCCAGCAAAGTGGCTTAGGTAAAGGTTCCCAGTGCACCGAAACCAACTACAGTAGCCCAGACAAGAACTAGGTATGCTAAGCAGGTATGTTCCTCTGGTGGCGGTCACAGAGATTTCTTACTGGCTGAACTGTGATGGTTATAACCTCCAGCCTATGGGGAACAAAACTATACCTGGGGTGTTACATTTCCAAGAGCAAAGCCAGCCCTGGAAGGGACATCATTCTACTGCCTAATAGTTTTAGCTAGAGTACAGAGTAAATAATGACCTATGTTGCACACACCCCTATTATTTTGTTTGGGGACCTGCCCAGAGCTCAAGAGTTTCTTTTGGTCTGTAGGCCTGTGTTTCATTCCTGGAAGGCTGGAGGAAGGAAGACAGCATTCATCTTAGTGTCATCCCAATGGGGAGTCAGGGTGCGTGTCTGGAGCATGCACCCCTCACTGCCACCAGGGAAGTTCTGCACTGTTACCAGACACCAAGCTCAGACTTATTATTGCTCTAAAGATCTCCGGTTGCACACTAAAAGAGTGGCTACAGTTGTCATTTTTCTCACCATGCAGCTAACTCTATGCAGCTTTGTTTAATGATATGCAGCTTCACAGATGAATATTCCACACAGCTTTATGAAGGAAGGTAACACAAGTAGTTAATGCTGTAAAGTGGTAAATTGTGTGTTCAGTTGGTGTAAATTGTGTGTTCAGGTGAATGAAACAGAGAGAAAGATGCCCTGCACGTCTGACTAGGACTCTGGAAGTGTGAACACAGTTAGTGGCTTCCTCACAAATTTCCTCTGTAACTGTACGCCACGTCTGTGCTCTTGTTCTCCACCTGTAAAACTAGGCCCGTAATACTTCTCAGTTCTACTTCTTTGCTCCTGCTCGTCCATTTTTGTTATCACAGGCATACTTCCACTACTATCTGAGTTCAGTGCATTTGAAGTAGAAATAAACCATCTTTTTATCTGAGACCTCCATGCACCACTGTAATAATGATTCCTAATACGACGTGACAAAAATTGTCTCTGAATATTGCAAATGCAGCCTCTTTCTTACCTTCATTTACTTCATCATTTTCTTTGTCCACTTGTGCTTTCAGAACATAACGTTTTATCAGTCTTTTCATTATTTGCTGCCAGAATAAAACAGTTATATAATCAGGTGAGCATACATAATTAAACACTAGTCACTTTTCTTTCTTAACCATCTCCCTCACATCTGTATAAGTGAAAGAATGAACAGCCCCAGAACAAGCAGTTGCCTCATATGGGCTTTTTTGCTGGCAAGCTGAGATTCATCATTACAATAAAGCACCTTTCTTATCCAATTACCTCTTATTTACAGAGCACCACAACTTTTTGTGGGGAACAGGACAACAGGAAAATAGGCCTAAACACACCTAATTTAGGCTTTAAATAGCTTCAAATAGGTTTACTCTTTGTTAAACTCAGTTCACATGTGAAAGGATGTGTAATAGTAAGAGATAAATATTCACCTTTGAAAAAGAAAAAAAGTTGAGATTTTACAGTATGACGGTGCAATGTCAGTTGAGAAGGATTCATTAACATTATATCTGTATTTTTATACCATAACTGCCAAGGTTCCTTGTATGTACTGATATTCTTGTATTGTGTTACCATACCTAATCTAACGTAGCTCATCTAACAGAATTTGCACAGGTGGATTACACACCTTCAACACCTTCACTATGGGAACAAGAGCTCCTATTTACTCTTCTATTTCTGAGCTGGAAAGAAGACAGGAAGGTAACATCTGACAGACTCCTCTTACCAGAAACGCGCATTTCCATCTGCAGGAATGTTGAATGTCACCTCTCAGATCATGAGAAGAAAGGATGGGAAAGTAACGCTAATCTAGTCAGCTCAATGCTTTCACATCCCTTCCTCCGAAATCAGCTTCAGATATTTGCCTCTCACACTTTCCAAACTGGGACATCAAAGGAAAATTTGATTTTGTATGGGCTAGTTTGTAAACACTTCAAATAATGGGGCTTGAACAATAACTGTCTTTTTGCCAGTAGCATCCTGGAGTTTGATTTCTACAGGAGGTTTTCTTTGTCTGGTGAAGGCAAAGTGTACTTCAAACAAAAAATTCTGCTAGTACCTTCACACAGCTCTATTACTCAAAACAGTGACCGCTGTATGTACTTACCTGATAGCGTGTCGGCTGATTGAGAATGCTGTTAAAACTGTGTGATTCAAAAACTCTGGAGTTGGACTGAGTGAAAAGGTTTAACTAGGAAGAAATAAGACAAAATTAAAATATGCTATGGAATTAACCATTAGAATTCAGCTCCATTTTTTTTTTCTTGGAGACATCTTGGGGATGTCTCCATAGTCACTGTATCAGAATATTATCGCCAATAAACTGAGATTGCCTTGACTTATTTGTTGGGTTTTTTTTTTAAACACTGATAATTTTAGCCATCCTGTTCACAGCACAGCTTCAAAGCAGATGTGCATGCACAGCTGAGGAAATAATGAATTATGACTTGGAGGCAGGGGTAGAGTGGCCAGAGCAAGGAGAGACTCTCTAAACTGGCTTTAACAAAGAGCTGTTGCGGATCTGCACTCTTAAGCATACTTTTAACTACAAATACGTGCTCAAAATAATTTCTGCTTAGTTCAAAGTGGTCTTCCAAAGCACCATTTTCAGGAATAGTAATACATTTAGAAAAATGGTCATTGTTCAGTTATTTGAGGATCACAAAGCTGTCAAATCCCAATTTAAGATTTTTGTAGAAGTGGGCTAGAAACAGAAGTGAAAAAAGCCACCTTGGACAAGATGGCTTTGTGACCAACGCAGAACGTTTGTTACTACCAAAGCAGGGACCTAACTGTTCTGTCAGATACACTGGTGAGGGTGAAGTAAAAAACGTGTATCCATAGAATAAGGTTCAACCCCCTAATCTACATCTGTCATTAATTTTCTGTGTGGCCAATTAAAAGTCACTGAATTAACAATCACTGATCTCTCTAGTGGGTTAGGGGAGCAAACTGAACTCAGCCTGCCTCTATATAGTAAACCTGATGCTTCCCATAACTGCCATGGGTTTTGTGCCTATACTACATACAGACTGTCACTTAAGCTGGGCCACAAGTGGGCTATTTTTACCTACTCCAGGTTGCCCACCTTCTTGTGGGCAATGAGACATCAGCTCAGCCACCATTTTTTAGGGAGTGGGACAGGATTATGAGATATGCAAGGACTATATAGGTGATATATGTGATACAGAGGGACTATGTGATACATAGTGTGCCAACCCAGCCTGACACAGAGGAGGCTGTAGGCTGCCTTTTGCAGAGAAAAATAATTTGGTTTGTAGTTAAAGAAAACTAGCTCCACCTGACCTGTCTCAGCAGCGACTCAGACAGGATTTTAGTTCTTTAGTGACTAACATTCTAAGTATGATAGTAAGTACTGCTGTATGATATATAAGCACTACTGAATGTTTTGTAATAAAAGTATATCTTAGGGTGTTGATGTTTCTTTGTTTTGTTTTTTAAACACATCTTCTGTACAGCGACTGCAGAGAACTAATGCAGTTCAGGCACTCAGAGCACTAAAAAGCAGAAGATGAGCAGTTAGTACCAAAAAAGTGCTTCTAGCTAAACTGATTTAAACTGACATTTTTATAAACATGTATCTACTTCCACTGCCTACCAAAAACTGGAGAAAATGTTTTCTTTACTGAAGGTTCAGTACCACCAACACCTCAGAAGTCCTAGGCTCCAGAGAAATCTTTCAGAAAAGATGACTAGACTTGACATTTCTGATAATTTATAGTAAAACAAATAATTATTTTCAAGGTATTGCTTTCAGTCTTTGTAATACACAGGGCCTTGAGCCTAACTTATAAAAGAAGCCACATATATACTCTTTAACCCATCTGTGCCCCAGTTTGCCATCAGCAAAACAAGGCGATTTGTTATCTAACTCTCACAAGGGCTTTGTGACACTGCATTCCATTAATATTTGTAAAGAACATTTAGATCCCCAAATTTAGAATGTCATGGAAGTGCTGAAGATTATTATTACCACCCCCCCCCCCCTTTCCTGTTGTCTTTTGTTGAGAACATAGCTTTTGACAGGAGAAAGTGAATATCATACTGACCACACTTTATCCTTTTCCTGTCCTAGTGAAAGGAAGTTTTCTCTCCTTATCCTCCCCCCCCCCTTTTTTTACCCTGAACTAAAAATCTTTCTAATGGAGGCTGAAAGCATCTTTATTCAATATTTAGGTCATTCCTTGTGGGAATTATTTGCGTCTTTGAATACTCAGTTGTTTTTGTTTTAGTTGTGTTTTTCCAGTCATTGGACCTCGTAGTCCTAAGAAAATTTATAGCTATTTTTTGGTTTTATGCAGTACATTTAGGCAGTCTGAAATACAGATCTATGAATATAAATGCTTGACTAATTATTGTACTATCTTCAGAAGCACATATTATACCCTAAAAGTTAAAGAAAAGCAGAATGCTGGAATGGACACACAAATCTTTGCTGCAATGAAAAGATTTCAGTACCTACCCTAGATTTGGAATTGCCCATTCCCATTTCAATGTCCTTCTGTAGCCGTCTCCTCCTGCACTTAGAAAAGTTAATGATCCTCATGATGAAATAGAAAAAAGATTTGGGGCTTGGTACAAGACTGAATGGTGGAGGTAATGTTTTTCCATCATCAAAATACGATAACCAAAGTTTAGAACGAGCGAACTTCCACTCTACATCACTGTCATCCTGTGTTAAGATAAAAACAAAGCACATAACTGTTTTTATATGAGATGCAAAACTTCTTCCAAATGAAACTTCTTTTAAATACCAACCTTTTCTGGTTTTACATAAAATGTTGTTTGCTTGTTAGTAAGACTCCCAGTAGTTCTGCAAAAATGTAACCACTTTATCAAGTCTATTTTAACTAAATTTCAGTTGTCTCTTTATGGCAACGTCTTATTGACAATACTTAGTTAAAGCATTTGAACCATTTAAACAAGTGTTATTTTTGCACTGAGTGAAAGCCAACATATAAACTCCCTACTATTTGAAGTGGAACTTTTTTCTTTTTTTAAAGTCTTGTTTTTCTCACTGAAGTGGTCACATGAATTTGGTACTCACACAACTGACAAAGCATTAGCTTCAAGGCAGACATGGTTTAAAATGTTAGTACTTGCAGCTTTTTACATAACCATGAAAAGTAAATCTGATTTATAATGGAGTACAGAAAATACAAACTTTGTTGTCATGAAGAAATCATGTTAAAAAACGGCCAAATTCATTTCGTCTTAACACATTCTTACTGAAGTATTCCAAGGCTGGACTTGGTTTACTCCAGAGGTGAGAGCTTTCTTTATTGTAACTAGTTTTCTCCTGCTGAATTTCCTGACATTGCCCAGAAGTCACTGAAAATACTGGAAATGACATATCCATTTGTACACTATGTCTTAGAAAATTTTTTTTTTTTCCTGCTAGTGTGGGTGTGCGCCCACATCTATGTGAATGTAGTGCTCTTTGAATAACATCAGAACTCATGGTCTGGAAAGCTGGCAGTATAAATGTACTTTTACTTTCATTTCAGCAACTTGGGATTTATTTTTATAACCCAGGTATCTTCTCTACTTTAAATTTTCTGAATTTTTTAATTGGAGTTGGACGCTAAATACTCTAACTAATTCTCTTTAAAAACAAAGATATTCTGTCATCGTAATGAAATTAACATAAAATATATCTCTTTTAACAAGCAATGCAGCCAATAACCTTGTGTGAAATTCAAGTATTCATTCAACTGAGCCATTTGGCAGATTTGGAGAAATACTGCCACTGTGTTTTCAGGGCATATGGCAAAGCTCAGTAAACCTAGAATCAAGTCTTAATATTGTACCTAAAGTGGAAAAAAAGCACATATTACAAACAAAGCGTGTAAGCATTGTGCAGTGTGACTCAGTCACAACAATCTTGAAGGTAAGTACCTGTATCATACTCCATGTACAGAGACATATAAATATAATAAAGTATGTCCATGTATCACTGCTGTGCATAAGTGTCTAACTCCTGCACATTTAGCTAAAAAGTTTGAGGACTGGAACTAAAAACCAGATTTCCATGAAAGAACACATCAAAATACATTAATCCATATCCTAATGATCTGTCAAAGACTGAAGTGCACTACATTAAGGAAACATGCGATAAGCACCCTAAGCAAACTGGCAATGAACCACCCATGTCTAAAATGTTATGCTCAGTAACTTTGTTTTCTACCTCACAGCAGTCTTCATTTGTATATTACTTTAGATTTTAAGATTTCTGGATGGAGGACATCTCCTTAGATGCATATACATGGCACAACATGAACTACTTATTCAGATCCTGCAAGGTTCTGCAGCTTGGCTGGGTTCTTAAATAGTGTCAGTCCTAGCAACATGGTATTTTTCTGGTCCTTTACTGAGGTAATCTCTTCACTGTACTTTTGCCTATCAAGATGTACTCATTGATATAATTGCTAGTAATTCTGCCCTTTTTCAACGTAACAAAAGAGAACAACTTGAGAACAGAGCCCACCTCAATTTCTTGGTATGAACTGTTGATCATAGCAATCAGCATGTTGAGCAGAACTACCACCATCGTTACATTATATATGCCATAAAGAACATAACCAATGTTCTCTATGAACTTATGATCATATTTGAGGACAACAGAGGTTACTTCAGACAAGCCAAATATTGACCAAAATAAGGTCTTGAAACTTTCTTCCACTCTGTAGGAAAAAAAAAAGAGGAAGGCATTATTACTAACTACACAAATAAATATATCAGTTGTGTTTACAGTAAATGATAAACAATCTCAAGTAATTTGTCTGTGAGCCAGCTTTGTAGAGCGCTAATCAAAACAACAAACATGCAAGAAAATATTTTTCACACTATGTTCAATTTCTCCACCTATCCATCATAGATAATAGACTTGTAATAATACATGCAAAACAACACTCCAGGAATTAGAAAGGTATTCTACTTCCAGAGTTTGAGATGAAGCATATTCTCATCTCATTATTTTCCAGTCTAACTCCGCAGGGGGCAGACCTTCCCTGTCCTAATAAAGCTAAAAATGGGGCTGATGGGAAGGAAACTGCTGCACTCCTTTCAAGAGCTTCTGATTAAACCTTCCATTAGGAAGGGTGCGCTCAGAAGTGGGTAGCAGCAGGTTCAGCAACAAAACTGACAAAGCAAATAGATTTCACGGGAATTGTCCAAGACTTGTTGAAATCAGTGGGAGCCAGGCACTTCCAACAGGAGGAAGGCACCTAAATACCCTTTAAGGCTCTGGGTCCAGGACCCACTGCCTCTATGCTCTTGTCTCCATCCCATGGTCAGGGCAATTCCTGGGGAACTGAGCTGCCAAGGGCTCTCAGACAGCTCTACAAGCCTTCAGGGCCTTTGAGAGTGGATCCTCTCCAAGCTCTCCTCCTCACTCTGCCATTCCTCTTTCCTCTCAGGAAACATTGCTACAGGTTGACCTGTCCTGCAGTCAGGACACAGCTCACTGCAAAGCTCTATCCTGCCTCACTGAGAGGTGGGCTAACAAATGCAAGCTAAGAGATGTTGATATTCAATAAAGATTTTGATGTGCCTTCCATTGTACCCTACAGAGTTTACTGGAAATGACTTCTTCCTCCGTGTTGCCAAAAAGTGAATCGTCAGCTGTATTTTAATAAGTGTAACTAAAATACGCCAGTACACATGTCTTGAATCACGTGTTTTAACACTGATAAATGATTTTTAAAAGCAAATAATATCCGAATGGATGTACAGTCTAGTAAAATAGCACCACTGTTTAAGAAATGAATATTAATAAGCATTCAAATAGTATGCATACTAGACACCCAATATCAAATAATGTAACTAAAGTATCATTATATGTCATTATTTATCTAAAGAAAAGACAATGAGTAACAGCAAGGGCAAAAAGCAGGCTCAAATTAAGGAGAAGTCATGGAATCAACTACATGAAAATATGGCAGTTTTTACAGAAGTCATGTCTCCTGTAGAAAGATAGGAGAAAAGGAAAAGTTCTGAATTTCACCATCCTGTGGAATTACTTCTGGTTTGGAACATCCTAAATATTTATCACTTCCAGCATCTCCTTGTTTGAGGAAGTAAAAAACCAAGCAAACAAAAAAAATTTGGAGATCATTGCAAGCAATCTCATTGCATGAAGAGAGACTTGTAACTACCATTCTGCTGTACTCAAGTGACTAACAGTAATAAGCAGTTATCATCTAGACAGTAAACCAGGATCCAAAAGAGTCCAATGCAGTTTATAGGTTTGTTTTAGTACTAGTTTAAGAGAGAAACATGCCGTCTACAGAATCACTATCTCTGTTGCTTGACAAATTAAAATTATTTGGAGGCCTGTTATTGATACCTAGGCTAAATCTCTCTGTGTATCAGTTAGGTCTGACAGAGCCCAGTTAAAGATTACAATTCTAGCAGTTGTTTTGGGAAAATGTCATTCAGAAGATATCAGTAATTTTTTCTTGCATTTGGTTGTCCACGAGTCTGTGTAATTAACATAATATACAGGTAACATTATTTTAGACTGCAATGAAAGCTTCCATTATACAAGTAGGAAAGAATTGGTCTTTTGTATTCTGCTTTCTAAGGTTCTGAGATACCTGATTTTCCACTGATTTCAACTGTCTTCAGTTTTATTTTAATGCTAGGAGAGAGCACGCAATACCTCACAGACATTGCTACCTTAGTGAAAAACCTGAAAGTTTCATACTGGCTTTTTACTTAAATGTAACGTCATACTTACGTTGTAAAGGCTGGGTTTAGTTTAGCTCCAAGGTAGTAAGAATACAGTATGAACATTCCAATCATAAATGCAAGAAATACCATAATAAAAAGGACCATAAACTTGAAGATGTCCTTAACAGTCCTTCCAAGTGAAATCTGCAAGGGCCCAAAACTCTCATTTGCAGGCAGGATGTACGCAATCCGAGAAAAGCTAAGAACGACAGCAATTGCATAAAGGCCTTCAGATATTATCTGAGGATCAGATGGGAGCCATTTATCTCTAGCTGGAAAACACAAAATATAGGGGTAAATATAAGGAGTTACTCATTTATCACAATATTGAAAAATAATTCTTGATAGGATTTTTCCATGAACATGTCTGAATTTACTTGAGACAAATATTTGAGAAGTCTAGTAGTTGCTACTCTATTCCTATTTCCTTTAAGTCACAAACAATGAATATAAGTTACATGACCTTTTGCTAGAAGAAAAACTGTACTTGAAGAAACAACATTTTTGTCTATAGTTTGTATTTTAACCTGAACTATATAACAATAAATAATTCCTTATTGCTCTTCTTAATACAACTGCATTATTAGTTATCTTAATAAGCACTATGCTAAAGCCAGAAATTTATTAATGTTTTGTGTTTCACTGATGGGAAGTTAACAGTGTTGGTTGATGAACAATTTCATTTATTAATCACACCAAGCTTTTTTCATTGTTACAAGTTCAGGATATAACCTAGTTCCCATTGAAATAATGAAGATTTTTGCCATTTACCTCAATGGAAGTAGGATCATGGTTTTTACAGAGAATATGCACAGAAACAATTGAGTTTATATATAAGTTAATAAATTGTTTATTATGTGAATTAATGCACCATCTTAGCAAAATAACACTAAATTAAGATGTGTTTCATATCAAAATACATATGTAAATACACATTTAGAAACACATGGTACAAATTACAATTGATTACATAGCAATTAACGTAAATAACAAAACCAAGTCTGCTATTATAATATATTGGAGTTCATAAAGCATATGCTAAAATACACCGTCAGCAGCAAATACAGCCTTTGCTGGTATTGCAAACGTAGATTCATCACACCTTTAATTACAATTCCTGCACTACAGTAACTATTTAGTACTTTTATTCTATTTGAGCAGATCTTTACTGGGCCAGCATCCTTCCTTCAGCAGGAAATGCTGTCAGATCTTTACGAATATGAATAACTGTATCAAGCAACTGAACTAACCAAAAAAAATTCACATCAAGATTTTCTCTGTTGTGCACTAAGCCAAGAATAAAATACACCTTGTAAATGTTTAAAATCAAAGAGGGTGAAATTTAGCTCTAAGATAAACAGTTACAACAAAATTATGGACAGCTACATTTGAACTGACTTTGTCCTTATGCCTATTGTTTGGTTTTAATATATTAGCAAACTTATTTGTCAAATTTGCGTCATAACACCTACTGTTTAAATAGCATAGAAACAAAAATATTGAGGCAGAAATGGTTAGACAATGCTATAAACACAAACATGTGGAAATATTCATCTTAAGGCTTCAAAATGCTAGTGCATCCTACCAGGTTTTTTTATGTTCAGATCTGTGTTGCAGAAAAGTTAAACTCACCATAAGTAAAATACTCTATTTCTGGAGGAAGCGTGACCTCAGAGAGATCATTCTCCTCAATGTAGTTGTCCACATATTGTTGCGCTTTTGTGGCCTGCAAGAATGCCAGAAGCCTTGCTGTGAAAGCAGCGATGAAAATGGACAGCATCCCAAAATCCAAAACATTCCATAACTGCAAAATATATTCCCTGGGTCCTTCCAGCCACAGCTCTTTGCATTCTGACCACATCATACCTGCAACAAGAAATGAAAAAGACATAGCAATCTTGGCCAAACTCTTTTCATTCAAACTCTCTGCATTCTCCCATTTCATGAAACCACGTGGTACCAGTGGAGCAAAAATACACTTATCTGCAGTGTCACAGTGTCATCATATACCTTGAGTAAGGCTCTCGTGGTTTCAACAGGATTAATCAAATGGCAAGGTATTAATTGATATGCAGGAATAAAGCTCAGACATCTCCACGGCTTTGCAGTGGAAGTATTGTGGCCTAACAAAATAACGGTATGTCATACTTCTAAAGAAGGAAAAACATTAAATGTGGAAAAAGAATGCCTCTCATTTCCTTACCACTGACATTCATAACACACTTCTGAATCAGAAGGATTAATTTTTACAGAGGAGCACAACTACCCAACTACACAGATGACCAAATATAAATGGTACAATTATACTACTGGTTCTCCACTTTACAGAATAAAATGCTTTTCAGCATCGAAAGTGGAATTTGGCTATGTGTAATTCAGTTTTCTTACTCAAGGTTCTCCTCAGAAATTCATTTATGCAGAATTAATCCAGATCACAGCCTCATCATAACCTAGATGCAGTTGTTGCGAATCAAGACTTTCTCTTCAAAAAAATTTCTTAGGAAAAAAACCCAAACAACAAAACCACAACCCCACAACTTTTTTTCTTGCTTCCCTGGCTGGGTTAATTCAGAGCGGTACTGCTGCCATCCCAACCATACGCACAGCAGCCACGCACTCGATTGGTTTGAAGCTGCTTGTCTCTGAGTGCCCAAGAAACTACTCACAGTGACTGAGTCCTAGAAACCACCGAAATCTCAGCCCTTGCCTTCCATCAAATAAAGAGGCTGCTCCCCACAAGTATATGCTGCGACTACCGAAAGGCAGCATAGAAGGGATATGCATCTCCCTACCCTAATATAGGTTCAGATAAAGCTGTGCTTAAACCAGGAGATATAGGTGATTCAAAAGGTAAAGTGAGGCACCTTCATGCAGCAGCCACAGCAACACTTCCTTTCTCTTCCACTGCCTGTAAAAGCTGAGCATGCTACATTATCATGTGGCTAACAGACATTTTGCTACACAAAAGCACCTCACTGGCAAAATGCTAGAAGATAGCATTTTCTGCCATACAGTTTCAAACAGGCTGACAGCTGATCAGGTTTTGTGAAAAAAACTGAGTAATGAGAACTGACTCATTAGACCCTTGGCACTGGTAGAAACTGTAATTTCCCCAAATGCGACCTAGGCAGCAATGCCACACAAGCACCGATGTGCTAGCACATTAACACCGAGCAGTAGGAACTCCTGACCTTCTGGCACATAAAGCAGAGTAGGCTTCCTGATACTATTTAAGAAAACCACTTCAGTAAAGTATAATTTCTGTGGCGTTCTCTTCAGCAAACGTGTGCTCCTGTTACAAATGCCAGAATCACCGAACAGTGCGGCAAATCAGCAAATAAAATTTTACCCCATGCTGCAAGAGGGTGCAGCACAGAGATGCTCTGATGGTCTCACCAGTTCTAATGCGCTGTTATCTGCCTTAAGGGTTTATCCTAACCGCGCAGCAGCCGGAGCAAAGGTTTAGGACCTGGGCTTCTCTCCCTCCTTTTAAAATTAATATCTGCAAGAAAACAGTTGACAAAGATGAAGGGGCAATATACCTACCAAGTACCCATACCATGATCAGCATTTCTGTCCAGGTGAACTGGGTAGTCTTCACCCTAAAGATCTGCTTAGGGTAATCAGTAACAGTGACATTCGGCAGCGTTGTTATACCTTCAAATCTGTCTGAAGCATTGAACACCAGCAGGCCTAGGAAAATAATGAAGGATGCTGCATGTGCCACAAATTTCATAAATGGACTTCGAAGAATTCTTCCAAGCTGCAAAGGCAGAACAAAAGCAGTCACTCAGTTTTCTCAAAGAAACAAACTCTTTCATCAGGCATTCCAGAAGCATAAATGGGCATTCAGAGCTCAGGACAGTCTGAAACCTCATTTTTAAAATATGCTCTTCCAAGTGCACTGAACTGTGATTGCTTTACCATTTCAGACAAAAGTCTCCCGAAGGCAGCCTCATGGAGTGTGTTGTCCTGTTAGTGAGTGTTCATGTTATTGCATAAACTCTAGATGGCAATGTTTGAGGGGAAACACTCCAAGGAATTACAAATGTACAATGGCTGTGACCAGAAAGTTTCATCTAATGCCCACAGATAACAATGGGGAAGGCAGATGCAAGCCCATGGAAAATAAATAAAATCTCCAAGTAGCAAAAGGCTTTCCCTACTAACAAAAGCGTACTATTAGTTTGTCTATGACTATAGCTCTAGGAAAAATTAGACTCATCTTCTCATCTCTGGCTAGTATATTCCATCCACAGAACACATGTTCCCATCTCTGCACAAGGTGTGACAAGGTAGATGCTAGACAAACTTCTTCATCTTAGTTGCTGCACACCTTTTAAGGCCAAAGGTCTCCTGTCTCCTTCAGTACAACAGAACAATATACTGCTCCGCACATAATGCCCGACCTTTATTAATGTTAACACACAGTTCTAATGTGATAAACTATCACATACATCACCAATATTATGCAAGATTCCAATATCCCCTGTGAAGAGCTGCATTATCACCAGTATTGTATAAGAAGAAAAAAAACAAGTTCAGCAGATAGGGAACTGGAAGTAGCGTTCTCATTTCAAGGAATGGTCTTCCTGAAACTGGGGTCAGCTACTATGAACTAAGCGGACCAGCACACACTAAACGGCATTTACTACCTGTGTAAACAATCTCAGGTTCCCTTCCTGTTCCTGACCTTTAGAAAGCATTTTGAAATTACAATATCAAACAGCTGATCTGAATGTACAGTACTTTTATTTGACATGAGCATTAGGAAAAATGTCAGGTGTTTCTGGTACTGGGAATTAAAGCTCAAGGACAAATGTCACTTTTCCATATTAGACATCAGCTAAAAATATATTGATACATTTCTATGATATGGAGCTGTGAATGAGGAATATCTTTACTACAGATATTCATAGAACGTGACATTTCAGAGAATAATGAGAATAACTATTACACGATTTTCATAAAAAGGCTTATCTTTAAAGTAAATAAATATTTAACCCTGAGAAAACATCGGGTTCCCTTGAAATATGCAGGAGATGAGCAAAATCTTACCCTTTTTGAGGTCAACTACAAGAGCAAAATATAAATGAGTGAAACTCACATTTCTTTGCTGTACACTTGTTAAGGAAATAAAATTGAATGACCACGTTCAGCACAGAATTAGATTTACTTAAAATTTAAGAAAAAGTTAATGTAACAGAGAAATATTCCTTCTTCTGATTTACCAAAGATCTATCAATATGCTTCATTTGCAGACAATTCACATGCTACAGACTGTAAAGATTTCAAAGAAACTGCTGTTATTTTCCTTGTGAGATCATCAGGAAAGCTGGAAACACCCATATATTTTCAAAAAATTTTGAAGAGGTTAAAGTTTACAGTTGCACTCTTTTACAAATATACCCTACCACATGGTTGGAATACTGTGTTTAATTTAATTTCTGCTCTATGGTTCACCTGGTAAACAGACCTCCTAGGGCAGGAATAACAAATATCTTACTTAAGATTAAGTTCTGCATCAGCGAAGTCAACAGATGTTCTGCTAATGGTTTATATGGGAACAGCATCAGATCTTAAGATGCCATCATAGGAGACCTAATACAGAATCTGAGTGGTGACTTTCAAAAAACTCCATGTTACTAATACAAATACAATTACATAGCAGAGATTGTGAGGTGAGCACGATCTATGGAAATTTAAAAAAGGAAAGAAAAAAAAAGTCTCAGAGAAGGGTTTTTTTCTTTCTTTACACTTAACAACAATTTATTTTCATGCTTCATCACTGTGGTCCCCTCTTTACAATGCAAATAAAACAAATAGCATCTCAAGACTAGAGATTACTAAAAATATAATTAATTAGTTAAAATTTGGAAGCAGCAGAATTAGAGGTACAATGTTGCATTTTGAATGCCAGAAATTGAAAAACAGCTCCCAGCATAGTACAAAACACATAATTTATAAAATTCAGTACCCTGCTACATGGTGCAATCCAATAACCAATGGCTAGAAATGGAAGGCCCAATGCCACAACCAGCACAACCAGACACTTGATAGCTATGGTCTGCTCCCGTAATCCTGAGAGATTTTCATACCAGATAGTCAGTAGCTGTTGCTGACAGTTTGGATGGGCCACAAACTGTAAAGAAAAAGAAAGAAAACCAAGACATATCATAATTTGTAAGAAGAGTTACATAACTACTAAATACATGACCATCGCCTTAAATATCTGGTGTTAATTTAGAACTTAAGAACCATGTTTTTTCTCCTTTCCTTTAAAATAAAGGTTAATAAATAAAGAAGAAACTGCTGAGGTGATTTAAAGCAGCACTTTGGGGACAAGGTTGCACATGTGGACAGCCATCACTGATAGAAGCCTTTTATGCATTTTTAGAACAGCTTTGCATACCCAACTGGATCTTGTCAGAGTTGAACCTCAGTCCTGACTTCGAACAATTTCTCAGCAAATCAAGCTGATCCAAGGTACATGCAGAATTTCTGTGGAGACTGAAAGTTCTGGTCTGACCATAATCCACCATTAGCCTCTCCCCCTCCTGCACATGCTCTTCACAGACCTCCTCAATCATCGCCATTTGATCTGGTTCTTTGACAAAGGCTCCAAATACCTGCTTAACCATCTATACGTTTTCAGTCTAAAACTTACTGAGGCAAGAAATAAATGAAGCAAAAGTACAGCACAGAATTTTAAACCTTACCAGAACATACAGAGATTAATACTGAAAGGGTGAAAGGGTTTCTTCTTTCTTACTACCAATGGTGCTAGCTATCACCTCTACTTAGATGTACTTGGGATTTGAAAAATAATCAGAAGCCACTTACTAGAAACAAATTTTTATGTTTGTGGAAAATAAAATTTAGCATTCAGTAATACAAGTAAATTCCATTTTGTGAACCAGATGAAAAGATGACCTTATGGTTTTGATGATGCTCTAAGGACTCTGTAATAGATTGTATTTTGCTGTATAGTTTTGTATTTTCTCTAAGTTCGTGCCCATCTCAGCTGAAAAATACTAAATCCTCAAATTCGACAGTTTTCAAAAATAACTTTTTCTTTTTCACTGTTTTAAGATTTTAAAAGACCCTGAATGTACAGATTGTTATCACTATACAGTCTTATGCTATTCTTTGTGTTTTAATGAGTTAATAGCTTAACAACACACTGCAGAAGCTCAAATAAGATCTGATGGGTATACTCAGTCATTTATGAGCAAGATAGTTTTATTTTTAATGAATTCTTTTATGAGATGTTCCTTTTATCTTTGCTGATTAGTTTACATTATTATTTATCAATATTAATTATTTGCTTAATTTATTTCTATAGCAGAAGAACTAAAAGGTATCAAACATAACAGAGGAAGCCACAAGAGTAGATGTGTACAAATATCTGAATTAAATATAGTCTCTGATAAAATGACCAAAAGTTGACACTTTCAAATTTGAGCACTTAATTTTATAAGACAATATTCAGGCATTTAAACAAGAATGTCCTGATTGTCAGTAGTCTAAGCATACACAGCTACCACCAGATTTCAATTCATTGAATGTCGGGCCATTTTTGGCATGTTCAACCCTACATCCAAATCTTGGTACTTACTTTTCTTGTACCCAGACAGAGACATGTGAAAGACCGTTTTCAAATATACTTACTCTCTTCTGACCTAACTCCAATGCCCGCTGAAGTCAATGGTAAAATTTCAACTGACCTTAACTAAGCAGAGCCAAGACATCATCAAGGACTTTTGTAACCAAGTGCTTTAAAGTAAGGGGAGGAAGCCAGACAAACATCAGGACAAAGAAATAGGGCATCAAGTGAATTTATTGGGATCTAGTCATAAAGAGACAACCAGACAAATGGAAAAATAGGCTTAGGATTAATGCTCAGCTTCTCTGCAGACAGTTATTACAACACAAACTTGCTCTTCTGAGCCTTTTGTGTAAGTTCCATCCATCCATAGCTTCCACAGATTCTTCCATGTCCCAAAATTGAAACGGAGCAGAGATTAAATGTTAAGATACTAAACTGGCATGGATTAAGGATCTAGTACCCAATTAAAAAAACCAAAACCAAAACAAAAACAAACAAACACCAGTCAACTTCCATCTTTCTCCTTTGCAGCAAATACATGCAAATGTTATTTTCCTAGCTTCAGTAAGATTTCAGTATGTTCACAGGGAAAGGGAGTGATTCCCAAATGGAACGATAAAACAAGCTGCTAGCAACAACTGCATTTGTTTAGATATGCTTTAAGTTTTATTTTACTAAAATCACTTTTGGTTGAGTTTGTTGAAGGGTGAGCATGTATTGATCTATTTTTAAAGCACTGTTTTCTTTCTTTATTTATAGTACTTCTTTAGCATGAAGCAATGTGGACAAAGGAGACTGTGCAGCCACGCCATCAGGATCATGTAGTGTAACCAGGAGTGTGTAGCTTATGTTGGGTGCTGCTACTGAAAAAACATAAGGGGTGGGAAGAAAGAAGAATTCTATAGCTCCCTATGTTCTTTGCCTGTTATATTTCTGGTTAAGTCCATTTCTAAAGTGTTATCATCATACTCATCATTATCACCATTACTATTACACCATGACCTGTGACACTGCCACATCACAAGAGCATGTGGGACATCAGTTAAGCACAAGGGTAAACGGCCTAGTTATCACAGCAATTTGAAGAAATCTGGTAATATACTTGTCACATTGGTTGACAATAACTAGTAAATCAGAGTAAAGAATGCTAGGCAGTTTCACAAAAAGGATTTGAAAATAATTCTGATAACTCTGATAATCCATGTTGGATTAAGAGTGAGATTTGATCTGAGTTGCTTATACTTTAAAAAAAAATACTGTAAACCTTGGATAACCATTTTATTATCCTTTGTACTCTGTTGAGATCATAATGTACTATATATACTGGTTTTTGCCAGCTCTTGCCTGCAAAACTCCATTTATATTCCAAATCTCATTAAAAAGTGCATACAGTAGAACAATAGGATAGACTTCTTAAAAAAAAAAAAATCAGATTAAATCATTGGCAATGAAAACAGGGAACCTTAAAACTCTCAAGAGGAGGAATCCGAAGCTGCTTCATGAACTTTAAAATGGAAGCAATCTTCATATTTTAATCTATTTTTCTCTAAAATAAAAGTCCCCAACTATTTTAGTGTGATTCATTAACCAGTTAGATCACATATTAATGCAGTTTGTACCTACAGGGGAATGGCCAACAGAAATAAATAAAAATATTTTAAAAGTCTTTTAAGAAATTAATGTCACCTTGAACTATGTTTGTATTCTTTTTATTAGGCTGTCACCTTTGAAGCTTATGCACCATAAAAACTGCCAGCCTGGCCCATTTGAAAAAAAATAGACTGTTTTTTGTGTGTTTGTGCATTCTGACATATGTCCCTGGTCTCTTCTTTTGCTAAGATAAATTTCATTCTCAATTCAGGACATCAAGGGACAAATCCCACAGAAGATAAACTGTGGCCATAAACAGGAAAGTAAACAATTATTTCAAATTACACAGACATTTTTAAAAAGCAGGTTTAAAACTAGAGAAGAGGAGAGAGAAGAAACACCCACATCATTCCTCCTACTACCAGACGGAATGGGAAGAAACAGCAAAGGAGCTTTAAGGGAACTCGCCTAGGGCTATGAATCGGCCCACAGGCCCTCTTGCATCTCATCCAGATCTGTGTGCTAGTTATTCCTCTTGGTCTATCAACATTTTTATCTAACTCTAAAAGGACATCTGCCTGTGCTATAATTTCCCCAGAAAAGGGAGGAGTTAGTGAATAAGATGCCAATGGTTATGGCAAGTTCTTTGGCAGTAAGTCTAAGGGCCCTTGAGAAGATCTTAGCACTTATTTAACTGTTGGCACCTGCACAATATGCACCACTTTGAAGCCCTCAGAGCAACTCATGTCACTTGCCTCATCCATATAAGCTCTGAAATTCATCCTTCTCTCTGGCTCTGCTGAAATATTTGAATTTATGATTATGTTATTTTCAGGAACTGCAGCCTCTTCTGTGTTCCCCCAGCCCAGTATATCTGTCTCCCCACCAGCTTCATCTCCTCCAAGGACAGTAGGTTCACATCATATTTCACCTACCAATCACATCATCCTACAACCTTGTTCCTTCTGCATTTCTCTTCTCTCATCCTACTTTTCATGCAGCTTCTTACTTTTCATTACATGTTGATCTTATTATCACATTTATCTAATATTTTAGGATCCAGTCCAAACCCCAGTGAACAACGATGCATGGGGACAGTATCTGGTCACTAAAAAAATAATACCGATTTTAACTTAGCTGCTCTTCCAGGCATAATTGACTGTAACACTTCAGATACACTCAGTTTCATGACCATGAACCAACTCATCAGTATGTAAATATTTTTCTGTATTACTGGGAGTGATTATAATGTTGTTTATTCCTAACATCCTAATGAATGAGTTTAGACATTGCAGAAACAGATCCTGGCACACTCTGATACACAAACACACAACATACAAAGAGAATTTTGAATCTTCTTTCTTATCTGCCAATTTGAAACTTCAGTGTTTGAAAACTAAATGCTGTGATTTTACTCAAACTCTTACTGATTTCACTTGGAAACTCCACTCTGATTTTTATCTCAGCAAGAACTGCAGAACTTGGCCCAGCGTCACCAACTTCTCTGAAATTTTGTTGGCAACCTAAAGACAGAGTTAAGATACAATACTAAAAGCACTACTTGCAGCAGCAATTCAGCATACAGAGCAAGACTACTTGTTCTAACTAGTTTTTCTTGTTAATTCCCTTAGTCCTTCACTATTGGGGCTGCAGTTTCAGTCTGAACTGTAGCTTCAAACTCACATCCTGTTTACCCAATGGGTTACACTTTAATGCAGTGCCTAGGGTATTAAGTGCGAGAGTTTCATTACTAATAGAATTAAAAACTCCATTTCCCTAGCAATGAACTTCTGAGCACATTTGCTCACTTGTCATAGCTTTTCCTGTCTCTCCTCCCTCTGAAAAGGGCATGCAGCTCATTAACCATTCCAGGGACCTGCAGTTCTGTTTGGCTGTACTATCTGTCTGGCAACCGTGAACTGACCTTAACGTAGCTGACCCAGAAGTGCAGCTATAAATACTGAAAGCTAAGAAACATAAGCCACATCCTCATCGTCTTCCTACAGTCACAGGGTTAAAAGCATCCCATGTGGAGTTCTGAATCTGTTCTACAGTCAGAATATCGCTATAATCTGCCACTGCTGTAATGGAGCTGATCCCAGCACCAAAGGACCACCATGGCAGAGACATTTCCTGCCTCAGTCCTTGTCATCCCCTCTGGAACAGCCATTTACAGGGAACAGCACATGTAAGAATATGGTAACAACTCTGCACCATCTATTTATTTCTTTCCACCAAGATCGTTAGTCTTGTAGGTTCTGAACTGTATTTGTCATGAATTGGAGTCAAAACTTTGAGTTTATCTACAAATAATTAATCTCTTGCAAGAGAAGAGAAGAAGTGTGCTACATGGAATTGCCTTTTTTTGCACTATGTAGGTTTTTGTTATTCCTAACAGACCTGTGTGGCCCTTTGCTCAGCAATGAATTTAATCAGTGACAACGACCTCTTGGAAGAAAACCAGAGTCTTCAGCAAGAAAGCTGACACACGAGTCTTAGCAAAGGTTTGGTACACATTAATATGCAACAGCATAAAGAATTCATATTTTATTTAGATATGATAACATGTTTATGTACTTTCTTTCCCTGTTCCATTCTTTTTAATTAATTTAATACTTGTATATATTTAACTTGAATTTTGTTAATTAATATGTATTTATCTGCTGTAGACCAATTCTATATTGGAAACAACAATTTGCTGTTTGGGATCTGCGTTTACAATTTTTGTTAACTATCTTTTGGGGACATAAACACCAACATTTCCCAGTTTTCTGTCAGGTTGCTTAAAATTAATTTTATATGGCAGATTGGGGCTCAACAGGTGGCCACAGAATACAGTGTTATTTATTCTGAAAGACACAAGACTTCTTGCAGAGATAATGAAACTATAATGGCTGTTAAGAATGGAAATGATGCTAACCTCGTAAATAGGTAGCTGTAAATAATACATAGGCATTGCAGTATTTCTTGAGTCCTCTCACAGTAGGACACAGTATTAACTATTTTCTGTGCTAGGGTAGCGGGATCTTGAAAAGAACAACATAGCTATATATTGAAAACTGCTACGATAAATGGATATGCATTATGTCAGATGTGTGATACACAGCTCCATTTTTCAACACATTCATTCACAAAATAACTGTTCATTAAAAATTACTTTGAGAGGCATCAACTGAAAACACATTGCACTTCACAAAACACTGATAAATACAGGTACAAAGATGAAGAACTGACATGAACTGATTAACTAGCCACAAATATATTCCATACGTTTTCAGGACTGAATTTGAACTATTTTTTAAAGGAACCCACACAGTAAATCATGTAGAATTTCTCACTACAACCCACACAGTTGCAGATGAGCTGTTTGATTTACTGTTGTATTTTTAAATAAATTAAAAAATTATATACTTAATGACAACTTAGATGTTCTCTTTTTCAAAGTAGTAAAAGCAAGACCTTTTTTTGGAAAAAAAAAAAAAACAGAAACAAAAAAAAACCCAAAAAACACCACCAACAAAAAAACCCCAAGCCTATGTGATGATAGGAACACTAGTAGAAAGCTGCAAGACTTACTTCCCAGAATTTAGTTGCCCAATTAAGTTACTTAAGTTAGAAAGCAAAAGTAATAAAAAGAAATAATGAACAAACCAGTTCTTTTACTTGGTTGAAACCAACACTTTCACAAATACAGCCTTCTCTTTGGATTAGATATTATCACACACACTGGCAGGAAGACACATCCTTACCACCTTCAATGAGTGAAAATCTGGCTCCACTGAAATCTCTTCTTTTGGCTTAATCAGGAGGAAGATCTGACCAACTGTGTATAAGCTTGCTAGCACAGCTGATTTGTCATTAAAATCTCCTGCCAATTCTCAGCTGTGGAAAGTAGATTAAACTAAACTCCTTCACTGTAGTCCCCTTCTGCCAGCTTCTGCCTTGTGAGAATCTTGATTACACACACTATGTCTCATTAATGCATCTGACCACCGGTTCATAACGCCTGTGGAATAATGAGATGACACTGTGTTCCTATCACACTGTCTGAAAGCACTGGCTATGAGAAGTTACCTTTTTGACTTCATACTTAATGGCCAGCTTCACACGGCTCAGTGATGCTCTGTGTCTCTGTGCTTCAACTGGCTCAGAGTTTAAATCCCCATTCAGAATGGCCTCCACTTCTTCCGAGTCTCGGCAGAGATCAAGAACGCCAACCACAAAATCCTTGCACTGCATAGACAGCTTGCGATAGTCATTCTGAAAAAGAAGTGTTAGAGAAAATGGCCTGTGATGAACATGCTTAAGAGTCAATAGCAAGGAAAAAGGAACCCATACAAGCTGCTAAAAATTAATAGTGTTTGTCTTTCACATACTACGTCAAGTTAGCAGCAGATCATTATGGAATTTCTGTACAGCAGAATCATCTCTTCTCTGACACAAGGCAGCCACTTGAACAGAAGATTATGACAGCTGTTTAACAGAGCATGGGAATATTATCTCAGAGCATGATGAATATAACCCAGATGGGCAGCAAGGGGAAGTTGAATGGAGAAATAAGAATTGCATGAACAAACCAGGACCAGAACTCTTGAAATACTAACCTCACTCTTGCAAAAACTTTGCAGACAATTAATGAAATAATTCTTACAGGGTTGCCTCCCAGGCTATGAATGTATTTCTGCTCTTTCTACGCTGCTAAAATGGCTGCTTACTCTTTACTCTGATGTATACCGTATTGACTTCCTCGCTTTGCTTGCCACTTATCCTTGGAACTGCTTCACCCCCAGCAATGTGTACAGTGGGTTACAAAGCAACTGCATAGAATAACTGTGGCATGAACTTGAACACCAGTCTTGTGCACAAATACCCCAAATTTCTTGTATAGGCAACATGGAAACCAGCTTCTTCAAAGGACAGTTCAAAGATAGTAGGCTCCCGAGTCATCCTCCAAGAGACAACCTTTCCACTGACAACACAGCTGAACTACAGAGAGACATTTCTTAAAACCTCAATCCTTTTATTTAAGAGCTCTGTTGACCTATCCCCTCCTCTCCCTCTCTCCTTCACTTCCCTGTACCTGTCACAAACCATTCCTTTTCCAAAAATCACCTATTAGTTTAATCTCCATCTTGTTTATTCTCACTCCATCAGCTTTCCCTTCCATTACTGCTGGAGTCAACAGCTCTGGTTGCATTACCTTCTGAAAGTATATAAAGCCAACAATTGTTTTCTGTTATTAAAAACATTGCCCCTCCTCCTTTAAGAGTGCTTTTAGTAAAGCACTTCTTTTTCTTCCTCACTACTTCCATTTTTGCACAGTATCATTGGCTGTTTCCAACTTGCAGCTTGTTGACTATAGCTTTGAAGTCTTACTGTGTCACGTTGAAAAATAACTACATTTTGCTGGTCCTTACTCTTTCTACCTTTCCTCAGCTTCCTTCAACACTTTGGGACCATGTCCTGAGTTTTGCCCATGTGCTGTGATCCTTTCTGTGCAGCTATTAAACTACTGCATCTAAGGTGCAGTGGCACTGCTTTTCTCTATGTTCATACCTTATGTCTGGCATGCTGCTCACAAGCTTCATGCTCTTCATCCTTACTCTTTTTGCTGCCTCCTTACAAGCAAGTTTACGTCAATCTTTGAGGTGCTACCTTTAAACTTCTCAGTTGCTCGTATATGTTGACATCGGAAAGATTTCCATCTATCTAATAATCTCTCTCTTCTGACAAAACATCCGTGGCTACATTTCAAAATTTTACGATAACTCTGTTATCTTAAGTATGCACATGTGAATCTTTGCTTGTGCTTTTGTTTACACTTGTACACATCTTCCACCACTTCTGTGACATTACCTATAAGTTCTTACCTGATATCTACTTCAGTAGAAACCTTGGTCTTCATTTATGTGTCCATGTTCTCTCAGCGAGATTTCTAGGACTTCTTTATCTGAGATACAGCCTCTGATTTCCTTGCATGAGGCTACAGTTGGAGGAGAAAACTTGATTGAACCTGCCAGTTCTACCCTGTTGCATCAAGTGTTTCAGTGCCTAACTGAAAATAGCATAGCCTTCTTTTTCAATTACTCCACAGCTTTTCTTCATTTTTTTCCTCCCACTAGGCCACCAAAAGACTAGTCTGAGTCCTTTGTCTTCTCCATTTTCGGGTGTTTACTGTTCATTTTCAGGCACTACCTTTTTTAAAATCACTTTTGGGGGGTACAGATTTTTCCTTTGTGGTTCCTGCCTTCTCAAAAATGTTTCCTTACTGCTTCTGCCCTCATAATTTTCTCACTTAATCTCAATTTTTTTCCTGAAACCCTCACTTTTTCCCCCTTGCCTAAGTAACTTTTACCTCCTTGTATTGCTAGTTTTGTTAAATTTTCAACTTAGCATCTATAAAATGGGATAGAGAAACTAACGTGCTCCCAGTAATTGCAAATTGTTTTGGGAAAAGATGGGAAAAGCGGCTGCATAGGATAACAGCAAGATTCAGCTATCAATCCCATAGGTCAGATTCAGATACGAATCAAAATGAAACATTACTGGAGACAAACAAATACTACTAGGAATTGTGTTATTATGGAAGACTAACATCCCAGATGCAGACTTGGAAACAGCCAGTCCTAATCATAGACCTAAACAGGACCCAGTTATTTCCTTTGGTCATAGATGGCAAATTAATTCAGTTGTCAGAGAACCAGCAGGATGTAAGGTTATTTTTAGATTTGGTTTTGGTAACCAACCAAGGAGAACAGTACAGAATAGCCAATTATAAAAATAATCCTGGGATGCGTGATTAAATTCAGTGAAAGGATAAGCAAGCATATGTATGGCTAAGATGTAGGACTTTTAAAAAGGCAAAGTCTTGTAAGAAAGCTAGTCAAGGGAGTGAAACGTACTTATAAGCATGGAGGTCCAAATGCAGAGAAGGCTTTTAAGTAAAAGATGTGAAGGTGATTAGACATCAGATCCTACAAAAATAAAAACCTTGCAGAGGAAGACTCCAGAATGGTGGCTAGAATAGCAGTCTTCAAGAAGACAAAAGGGAACAGTCTTTCTTGACAGTCTAGTCAAGAAGGAAAGTTTCATCATAGAGGCCATGAACTGCAAGTATAAACTGCTAGAAGTCAGGCTTGTAAAGGATACTAAGCAAAGCACAAATAGGTAAGACAATACAAAAAGAAGATGAGACAAAGTAGAGACTAAAGACAACTCTAGTAAAGCCAAAAACAATACCGTGCCTTCAGTTTACTGAAGACCTATGTTCTTAACACTGTTTATATTGTTTTCACAACAGAATTTCAAGCAAGAGCTGCTTACACATTCCACTACAGGTAAAGAAAGTCATTTACTGAGATGGCTGAGCAAAAAACATGATATTAATTTCATGTAGTATTAATTCAACAGGAATAAGACTGGTAATTGATTTTTCTTTAACACTGTAAAGTAGCTGTAAATCTGCTATTTGCAGCACACAGGAGGATACACTAACTTCACTAACTTCAGTAGTAGTACTATGCAATTAAAAGAGAAACTACATTCTTTCTCACTTGAATTTGCAGGCACTTATAACTTTACAAGAAAGTCTTTGTTTTAGTATTATTTCTATTTATCCTATGCTCAAAGGTGAAATCTCATTAAGGTTTAATACAGTTGAGTAATACAAAACCATCTGAAGTGCTTTGTAACATATCACAACCCAAATTTTTTCCCTGCAAGCATGAATACGGGCTGTCCAGTTAAGGGTAGTGGCTTCATTTACAATGTCTTTTCTCATTCCTTTGCTAACTGTGGAGAAGGAGAAATAGTGGACTTCTTATAGTTAGGAAATAACAAATTACTCTTGCTAAAGGTTCACTCCATTTTCTTTACCATTTAAGTATTCTCTTTTTCCTCAAAATAACACAGAAATGTAGTATCAAAAGTTACATTACCAAGAAGTTACTCCTTAAGAACTTCCAAAATAAAAGACAGGAAAATCTGTTTCCTTGTGTTTAAGCTATAACCAAGTCTCTCACACATGCAAGTGTACAAGTACAGCGTAGCATCAGGTTCATAAAATGTAAACATTCAAGTAAGTTTCTGCTATAGTCACACACACAGTTACAACAAAAGATCGACACACTTTTCTTGATTAGTACAAACTAAGCAAGAAGAACATGTTTTCACAGGCAGTTACAGTTGTGAAACATTGCCTACAAATGTCAAAGTGGTGTAAAATCACCTTTGGTAAAAGGGGGACAAATTGTGATTACGGTATCATCACATGAAGACTGCTGTTTCAATGGACTACAGATTGTTTCCTTTCTCTGTTCTCTCATGGGTGGAGACTCATTCCCACAAGTGTGTGAGAGCTCCTGACTGATCCTGGCAGAGGGTGCAAAGCTCCTGCCCTCACAGCTCACACTGTATTAACTGGTATCCCGAAAAATACACCCATCCACTCTGCGAATAGCCTTGCTGGTTCCTGAAGGACAGACTGCTTTGCATGGACTATTTGCCTACTACACAAGTTACCTACATTTTTACTGAAAAATTAACAGTGCTATGTGTTTCTTGATAGGTGGATAGACCACTTGCTTATAGAATTTATGCTTATTGCCAGATAAAATTAAAGATATGACAGATTAAGTTTAATGCTGTCAAATTTAAGGATTAAATACAGGCTACATTACTTACAAATGCTGTTACAAGAACTGAAAACCAGTATGTGCATTGTTATCTGACTCAGGTGTTGAATCTCATGCTAGGAAAACTTGTCAGATTTCTCTCTCCAGGTCTTTACTTACTTATGTATTAGCAAATCAAATTCATCTCAGTCTATCTGATTGCTTTACAGAATTAAATAGACAAACACTACCCACATTGCAACCATGGGACCCAATTCTCAATCTTCTACCTCCAGGGCATTGTGTGAATAGCAAAAAACAGAATCTGTGGTCTCAGTCATCCACATACACCTCTGCTTACTCTTGAGAAGATATAAATGAAGCCACCAGATCACTCATCTCTTCCATCTCCTAAACAAGACTACCCAGAACTCCCCATGTGAAGCATCCATGTTTGAAAAGCCCTGCGACATACTGTGCAAGTTGCCGATTCATCAACATAAAGCTACTCTTCAGGGGTACACCAAACAGAGTAAGGCACCAATAGACCTACTTATACAGTGAGGTTCTTTGCCTATTTTTGTCATAATACAGGAACTCTGCTTCCTTGATCAACAAAGTGCTTCTTCAATTAATTCACAACCTAACTCAACCAGTTTCACTAGCTATATCATCTTAAATTGTACCTCTCCAAAAAATTAATGGTAACAGACATTTATGTAACATCAAAAATATCAGCCTGTATTCTGCATTTCACAGATACCGTAGCTGACATTGGTACATAATGGACAATTGATGATGACTGGAATTGCAGAACTGTGTCTCACAAGCAGTTTTGGAGGACCTTGGCACACATTAATGTTGGATCTCAGCCTGCCCAACTCTGTATATTCTCTTCTCACTCACAACATTAAAGACTACCTTGTATGTTCATCCAGAATTTGCAAAGAACATATCAATCTGTGTGCAAAGAATGAAGCATATGAACAAGAAATCTTCAGCGGATTCCACCCATAAGATTTTTAATTTTTTAAGATTTTAAAAATTTGCATCGAGCAATCACATGCAGCCAAACAAAACGTATGTATCTGTTTTCTATTATGAGAGCCACATTCCTGTAAGCACCACAGTTTTGTGACTCTGCACAACTGCATAACTAGTTCACACATATTATATGCAATCATAGATTTATGTTGAGTATTATGTATTAAATGGCCATTTTGAGATCACATATATAGTCAGTTTGCATATATAACTGCAGGAACTGTAGATGCAAATCAAGCACGTAATTACACTAATGATTATGGATCTGGGCCCTGTCCTTTTAAAAGTTGGACCTAACGTAGATCAAGCTTGAACACTCTTTGTTAGTTCAGCTGAGATAACACTATGTAAATTTACTTGGAACAGTGACAGATTCCGCTTTTAGATGCACGTCCACATCTTCCGTTGGTTTCAGTAGGAGCTTTTAGCAAAGCTAGGAACAGGGATTTATCCTATATAAAGCGGGACTATGATCTTTTTGATCCTTGCTATGATGGACCAAATTCTGACACTGTATCAGCTGGCGCAATTTTCACTGGTAGAAATGAGCTTGCTTACACAGGACAGTATTTAGTTGAAAGCTTGTATACAGAGACTATCATGTGGCTTTTTAGCTACCTTGTCCTGCTTTTTTCTATGGTACCCCATCGTTCCATCAGCTGTTCTGACTGCTAGACATTCTCCCATCACTGTTCAGTAACAGTTTTAAAGTTCTCAGGGAGGAGGGTAAACATCAATTAACTTTAGTAACCCACAGCAGCCAGGGTCTGCTAAAAATAGAAGAACAAGAAACCATAAAAATTGGGAATATTTGTATTGCAAAGTATTTTGTGGTTCTACTGGGATTGGAAAACATAATTCTCCAACTATGGTAATGAACACTTTTTTACATTAAGACAAGATAGTTCCAGACTGAGCTTCCCTAGGCAGTCTATCAGGTACAATGCAGTATGCCTCAGAGATCTCTAACCACTCATAAAGACAGATGCCAGTAGAACACCACTCCATAACTTTTTCTAATTTAACAGGTTTTGTCCTTTTCAACAACAGAAAGAATTGAACCAGCAGATTTGATAAGCTTTGAAAATGCTTTCTGATCAGGTGCATTGGTTATAAAAGCCTTTACAAATAACAAAATTGGTGAAGAAGCCCAGAGTGAAGCAGAATTCTGGTTTTGCATCTTAGACACAGAACTTCATCAACAATGCTGCTTTCTTTCTAATTATCTCTACTACATATAAAACACCCCTAACAACCTGCCAGGACAGAATCTAATCAGCTGCTTTAAGAGACCGAAATTTGGTGTGATAGCAGTAGGTATGGAAGAGTGAAGGATTTTTTTACAATTTGGTAGCAGTTGACTCAGATAAAACAAACTGAAGTTTCTGACATCATCTGACATTCTGCTGTCAAGTCCTGGAATGGGGACTAGATCACCAAGGAAGGTCAGAGAAATACTGTAGTTCCCACCCTGGCCACAGGGATGATGTGCTGCTATACTGGCCACTGAAATGATGCCTTGCTCCTCTGACAGCCAGGCACTGATAACCTCTGCTGTTCCCTTAGCTGGTTTCCAGACCTAAAAGAGGAATCACCAGCATGTTCAAACAAGCCAGCCATGCTTTACCAGGATTAGAAAATGCAATAGAGAACCTAAAGGGAGGAAGGTAGAGAGGGGGAAAAAAAAAAAAAGAAAATTAGGTGAGCACTTAGAAGTGAGACAATTAAAAATGAAATCCAAAGAGGGAACTGAATAGAACAAAATAGGGGAAGAAGAGAAGACGACAAGTGGATGCAAAGTAACAGTGCCAGAAGAAACTACAATAAAACAGATGAAGAAGAACAAAAGGAGCAACAGGAGCTTGGAACAAGGATTTCACAAAGAAGCAGGAAGTAAGGAAGCTTGAAAATGAAAGTAGAGTGAAATGGTCTTGAGGGCTCCAGTTTCCCCATCTATTTTTACTCATTTTCAGTACTTATTTTTGGCTACATGTCTTTTATCTTCCAGGAAAAATGAGCGTTCACTGGTTTCTTTGAATCCTTTCTCCTTACTTCTGAAGGGGAAATTAAAAAATTAAAAATCAGTGTAATTAGTAAGTTTTTTTAATACTCACGGGGAACTGACTTTCATGAACGAATGTCCTAAGCCACCTTCCCACATTTCTAATACACTTGTGCAAACTCAGGTTTGCACAAAACATCAGAATTTGTTAGTGTAAATCATAAGTGATAAAGGCAGACTGGACTTTGCATATGCAAAAGATGTAAGGTTCTATTTAGCAAGCATTTACTAGGAAGCTTTGCCCTCAGGTGTTTTTAAACAGGTTCACCCTATATTCTCTCTCTCTGTGGGAAAACCACCTAGAAAAGTATTTTCTGTACGAGTGCTCCACATCCAGTAAATGCATTGCTGTGAGCGTGCACAGGAAATGCTATGGGCTTTCATGTACCTCAAATACTAAGAATAAATCATGAATATCATCAGAAGTCCCTTTAAACACATTTGTCCATTTTTTTGTGGGACATGAACTGTTTTGTCCATTTTTCTTTACCCTGAAACAATTCTGCTCAGTGTTGTGCTGTAGATTGAATTTGATTGCAATACTTAAGCATTTCCAGTGATGATCCTAAAGGAGAGTGCACCAGAAGTTTATCAGTCATTCTGCCTCACAGGGAGTGCGAATGTCAGACTAGAAGCCTTCTCCTCTGGGACATGACAAAGGACGCAGTTATTAGCAAAACACGTTCAGATGACATACCTATAGAAAAGAAAGCACTGAACAGACAATTACACATTGGACTTACATCAAACGTGGCAAGCTCTCACAATAGGCTTCTGTTAGACACAGAAGTGCTGCTTGCTTTCTCCTCGATCTACCTCTACAGCTCTCAGTGGAGCATCTTGTATTACATCCGTGCCACGAGCAGCCCCATCATACCTGCCCACAGCCCCAGTGGAATACAGTCTTTTTGTCAGCCGTACAATTACAGCCCTTCCTGGACTTGATTTAATGTCCAGGATGCTAGGATGCTAAAAAATTCCTTGCCTCCTCATTTTCCTCTTCCCTCCCTCCCTCTTCCACTACCCCTTCCCCCCAGGAAGGGCAGCCAACCATCGATGCCAGAGGAAAACAAGCAACTCTCCTACCAGGCTTGGTAAAAACAGAAAGAATGCCCTGAGACACATCAGAATCAGAAGGAAAAGAGATAGATGTGAGGTCAATGAGGAGAATAATTATTTCACTGGAACATTCTGACGTTGATGAGAAGCTGGAATTTCCATTCTAGCAAGGAGCCAGGAACAATTTCTACTGTAGGTGCCAAAACTGAATGATCTTATACACCTGGCAAGGTTAGAAGCCATATAAGCTCTATCCAAAAATACTGAAATCTGTGAAAATAGTGCATTTCTTGGGTTCTTAGGCATCCCAAAATATCAATGAATAGAGCCTAAACAGGTGAGAAAAAGGGAAACATTAAAAAAAAAAAAAGGGAAAAAAATTGAAAGCCAGAATATTTTATTCTGTGACAATTTAACATTTCAAAAAGTAATTGTTTTAACTTCTGGTTTGAAATGAGAAGTACAATGAAAAAACATTGTTTATTCTCCTCCAAAATTTCAAGCTATTTTTTTTTCTGATGAAATTTGTATTCATGGTATTAGTACCTATGATATGGGAGCTTCCCATGAATTTCTATTTTTACTGAAATTTTTCTATTCAGTTCTAATCATCTACATTCTCTCCTTACATAAACATGACACAGCTTGCCTTAATTTAGCTTTTGGTGGCACAGACTGTATTTTGGATTCCTAGGGAGCTGCGTAGCACTGAAATTGAGTCCCTAAGCCCACCAGTGTTTCTGAATGCAGGTATAACAACAAAATTTGTATGCAGTATCACAAAGAAAAAAGATGGATGGTAGAGTTTCTAAGGTGCCAACCCAAAAGAAAAGTTCTCTCCAAGAAACTGCAGGAGAAAAAAGGAAAAAAAGAAGGGAAGAAAAAAAAAAAAAGTTGGTATCCACAACCACCTAAGTGTTATTCAGAAAACCCATAATCTCCATCTTGAGCACACGATTCTGGTGACCCTGTGGCTCTCACATTGTTGGCCTAGTTGAAAGGAATCAATGACAAACAGGACTGAGTTATACACATCAGAGATTTAACCTTCTATAATGGTCCCTAAATGAGGCACATTAACTGTAATGCATTGTCTGAAGCACACAAGCCAACAGGCTCTGCACATGTGATAAAATTCTCTAATTCTTCAATTTAATGTTCACAAGGAGCTTTCCCAGTTCAGTACTTTTTCAGCAGAGGAAAAAGAAAAATCTGACATTCTTCCTATACTCTGTTGAATAAATACGTTGAGGAAGTACTCAATCCTTTTGCCAGATTACACAATACACAGCAGGGTATGAGAGGGTTCCTTCAACAAAGGAAGGAGAGGAAAGGTTTAAGCTGACTTTTACACTTTATTAGTGCATTGTATAATACTTGAATCCTTCTCAGCACCAAAACCTTATTTTTAAATTATATTTTAACTCACTTAGCTATATCTGCAGCTATTATTTCTCAGAGGTCTAAAACTGTTTCTTCCTCTTCTCGTAAAGTTCACTTTATTAATTTCTGTCTATATTTCTCCAGGTTGTTGCATATTTCTTCTGAGTACTCCACAGCATTAGCAATGCTTGCTGTTGTTTGAAAAGTTAACACATCTTTTGCCTCTCTCAGTTCATTTATGAAGATATTAAACAAACAAATGGTATCCAACACTGACCTTGCAGAACCCCATTAGATTTTTTTGTTAAAACTAGATGCAATGCTGTTAATATCACTACTCACCGAGAACAATCTGTCATTCCCCAAGCTGAGCTTTTCTTATTACACGCAGAGTACTGTGGTTTGATTTTTTGTGGGGTTTAGTTCAGGGGGAGCGGGGCGGGCAAGAGGGAAGGTTACTGTACTTTTCAAAGTATTCAACAGAACTGCAAAATCATTAAAAAAAGCACTGGACAACAGTTAACTAAGTCACTAATTGTCTGATAGAGAAGCTGAAATATATTAAAAAGTCAGGACACTGACATACTAAATGAGATACAGCTCAAAAACAGATAACAGGACCTACATTTGTTATCAGCCTAATAGCTGGTTTTGAACAAGTGACATTTCTAAAAGGTGCATCAAAAAAACCCACTTTCTGTATTCTTAACAATTTGGAAACATCATTCAAAATTAGTATGAATAAAAAAGGAGAGAATAAGGTCAATGCTGCAGTATGCTCAAGAAAAGCATAACGTTTCTGCTTTTTGCACTTACATTACTCAGCACCTGTAATTAAAGATGATCTTTGTCTGCTACAGCAACCAAAATTGTTTTCCATCAGCTGCAAGGTTATCAGAATACACACTGCCCCTGTTTCCAATCTTCTCCATACACAGTAGGTGCAAAAGCAATTTCATTAAAAATTCTTTTTTGAAGGCTTATGTATTGAAAACTCAAAATCAAGAACAGAAGAGACATTTAATAAATATAATGAAAGCATTTGCAATTGAAAAAGTAAAGACACAGGAAATAATTTCAAGCATCTAAGGACATCACGAAGTACCAGCAACTTTAAAACAATAACAGAGAGAAACAGGAAAACACCATTACCTTGAATTCTTTTTCAATGTTGGCCAACTTGGCAAGTTCATTGCTGAGTTCTAGAGCAGTAAGTACTGGATCTTCACTGGAGAGGGACAGATAAGCCGGACTAGCCAGTCCTTTGTATGCATTTATTCTTGACCTAGAGTGACTGAAAGAATCATGCTTTTGCTTCTCTGTACAGTCATTACATTTACAGAAATAATCATGAGGTCTTTCTATCCTTGCTCCTTTCATCAACAGCATGTGCACAACTTCGTATTTTTGGCAGTGGGCAGCTAAAATTATGGGAGTGATATCTGGAGAAAAGCGGGTACCATCTTCATCATAGGAATAAAAATCATCATCCTGGAGCTCCTGCTCACAAGGGCTCAGAGTCAGTCGCTTGTTTACTGAAAACCCAGGATGATTCAAAATTGCTTCCACTATCCTAATGTAGCCCTTGCTGATTGCAAGCAGCAGGGCATCTCCAATCCGTGCCAAGTTCTCTTTTTTTAACAGAAGTTCTGTCACTTCCAAATGTTCATTCCCTACAGCAAGCTGCAAGGCGTTTTGGCCCATGTAGTCAACACAGTTGACATTCAGTGTTTTTGACTCCTCCAGCATTTTGCGCACCACAGGTATGTTCCCATACTCTGCTGCATCTAGAAAGCGCTCTTCTTCAGCCGTAAGACTGGTGCCCCTGTTGTTGAACATGAATGCTGGGCCCCTAATGGCCTGTCGCCTTCCCTTTTCCCTCATCATAGTCATACGTCTCAAAGATGGACTTTCTTCAATGTACCTAATGAGAAAACAAAAAGGTAACAGAATTTCACTATGTTGGTTATTTGCAGTTTCCACTTCTCCTGTGGCCACAAAAATAATGACTTTTGCCACTTGTCATTTGCCCATCTATTGACAAGAAGTATTCTTTATCGTGATCTTTCTGCCTTCATGCTTGCTTGCCTGCAGTCTAAAGGCACTTACAGGTTCAATGCCACAGGCCATTTCTGTTTTGTTAGCACGGTCAAGATTTTTTTTTTTTTTTTTACTTTATGTAAGACATCACTTTTCTTCAGAAATCCCTCCCAATTCACTTCAATACATATATAAACCGAAAACACATCTACTATACTACTTGCAGTAGTAATTAATGCTGTCTACCATAGGCATTCAAGCTGATGGTTTAAGGAAGGCAATATTTATGCTTACTGTATTGTAGTTCACATAAATGAGAGGTGAAAACAAGTTTTCTTCCTGATGTCTTGCCAAGCAATACGCAGTGAACCCTGATCTCATGCCTTCTAGCATTACTACCAGAAACATTAACCAAATCTGGAAGATACTACCCACAAATCAAAAACAGTTCATGCATGTTCATCAGACTTTCTAGATGCTAGTAACTAAACTGCTCACAGATTCCAGACATGGGGCATGATCCAGTATAGACTGGGACCAGCTCTCCAGCTGGACTTTGGCAATACCGTGGGTTCTGTTGGGCCCATTTCTGTTATACATCTATCATTCCAGGAGCTGAAAGGAAGAAGCTATCTAATATTAGTGATTACATGAGTGTATATATTTTTTTAAAAGCCCTCACACATTCTTGTAATACAATCAAGAAAAATGGGAAAGTCAAAGAGCTTCTGAATGAAAATGAAAATTGGGATGGCAGGCTGCACTGGAAAGAGGAAACCTGGGTCTAGGGAAGCGAGATTGTTTAGGAAAGAGGAGGCTGTGAAATCCCCTCAAAAACTGGATGCAAAAGCAGAAAGAGGGAGAAAAGATAAGGGGAACAGGAGAAAAGAAAGCATGAGCAAGCTAAGTCAGAAAACACAGAAATTGGAATTATAAACCAGTGAAGATACTGGCCAAGAGCAGTAGGGAACAAACAGGAATGGGCTGAGAGAACAGACAGATCAGATGCTGAGCTGGATTGAGCTAGGTAAGGAAACTAGAGAGGAGGTTCAGAAAAGCGAGACTAGGAGTTGCAAAGAAAATGGACCTAAGACAAGACATTGAGGAGCAGACACTACCTAGCTGGAGAAAACAACAGCAGGAAACAACTGCCTGGCAAGGTCTGAAACAACAGAATAAAAATGGGATCAGGCTAAAGTGGTCACAGCTGGGGGAAGAACAGAAGCACTTGTGCCTGCCAGACCAGAGGCCAAAGGCCTGAAAAGGTACTTGGGATACCATAACCTTCCTGCACTACCATCTGCAAATAAATGTGAAACCCATCAGCTGTCTCCATTTCTTCTCTAGTCCAGGTCAATACTGAGAAAGACAGCCTCCAGCTGCTATCAGTTAATCCATTAGCTCAAGGGATAGAGATCACCTGAGCTGATTTGATGGGCAGAGACACCAGTGCAGCTGATAAACAATATATGAGTTAATGGAGGGTGTGCTCTGAATACATATAACACTACATATATATGCTACATAGAGACAAACAGGCCTTATAAATTTCAAATTTGGTCCTTAAGTCCTATGTGCCTCTGTTCCTCATCTACAGAAAAAGAACAGTTGGCTCCCATTTTACAGGAGCATTGTGAAAATTAATTTATTCACTTCAGCAAAAACTCAGATACAAGAGTAAAATGCCAGAAAGAAATACTGAAGATTAAATTAATCCTTCTACCCTCACTACAAAAGCCAGGTAATGTGCATTAGGAGAGATGTGGGTCCATGTAACGAATGCGGAGGGCAAAACAAAATATTAAACACCCCTTTTTAAGCAAACCCCGTCAGTCTGTGAAAGGACAGAACCAAGGGAAAAACACCACACGCACCTTTGATGCGCACAAAGACTATGCATTTACGTGTACATAGTGGAACCTGCACGGGCAGCTTCAAAATCTGCGTATCCTAATTGCTGCAGCTTCAAATCCACAACCAGAGTGACAGCCTGTTAAATGCAGGTGGGTTTTTTGGTGTGTGTGTGTGAGATCTTTCAACAATGAGCTGAGCTATATTACCACTGCACAAAATATGCCTGTTGACATGACTGGATTTCTCCATATGCAGCAATGTCAGCCCTAATGGTTTTCATTGGGCATAACTAATTCCATTCAGGTTATAAGACTATGTCTGGCCTTCCAGCTATCTGCAGCAGTTGTAATAAATTCAGCAAAACATAAAATCTTAATCGCTTTATCACAGCTACAAATATCATAAAAGCTAGTCCATGCTCCAAACATTTCAGTTAACACAAATGGGCAGTTCCACTGCAGACCAAGTGAAGAGATTATAATACTCATTACCCAGGGTAGGTCTCTCCTGGGATGAAGCATTTGATCTTTTTACATTTTCATCTGTGGTTGGTATTTCTGGACTACCAGAAATGACCTGGGTGGCACTGCAGTATAAGCAATGCTAACTGGTATTTACTTTTTGAAATACGTGCCAAAACTGCTTTGCCAAACGTGACAGGATCCATTTTTTCCCCCACTTCTGTACCACCTTCTTTAAGTCTATGAAAAAGGCTGCATACCAGAGAGGATTTGTGACTCTGTTAAACACAGAATTGATTTAAAAGTCTTAAAGCTCAGGCATCTTTCACATTTGCGAGTACTCAGATATAAAGATTTGAGCCTAGAGTGCATGTGGTGAACAGCCACAGTATGCTACTACCTTATTCTCCAACAAAGTCAGAAGTAAAACCAGAAATACTGTCTTTTCACAGTTACCTTTTAAACAAGATCTTATTGTCTGGTAAGCTGTTACGTTTCTATTCTTCCTCCACATCTAAAAACATACAGCTACAGAAATGTAGTTGTTTACTGTAATGTTCTGAGGAAAAAAAAAAAGTATGGGTATTAAAAAAGTAAAAAAGACATAGAACAAATTGACTCATGCTGACTCCTTGATTTAAGACGACTCTAAACTGCCATCCTGAATCTCATTTATCTTTTATGAAATACATAACAATACATTTTCCCCTATATATTCAGTTTAATTTTTTGGATTATTTTGAAATATGACACTTATTTTCTGTTTTATCTATCTATCTTTCAAAACTCACTGTCTGACAGAGGTGACTCATCTGACTTCTGTAAAAAGAGATATATCCTTGCAAAGGTGTTGCATTAGAATATCTTCCCAATAAGGATGATATCCTTAGCTACAAATCTTGTGACAGAAATTAGGTATTTGAAGTGACTGCAGTATCTTCTCAAAATAAAGATGAAAGTTGCTTGGTATTTTAATGACTAAAATATTGTCAAGACCTCCCAAAAAATTAAAAAGCAAAAAAATCTTGTACAGCACCACACAGCCAAAAGACCACCAGGTTCATCCATACCTCTCTCCTCTCTTCTTCCCCTCTTCCCTTACCAAATTCAAAGACCTTGAAGCCAGTGCAGCTCTGGTCAGAGTACTGCATGCAAGAAGCATCAGGTACAAGGTCTCCTATTCCATTTTCTGCTCTCCTGTTCTTATATCTAAGGTTTTTAAGTTATCCCAAAGCATGAAGAAAACGGTTACAATTTTAGTTTTAACTACTTAACTATTTTCAGCACATTTTATATGTAATATTTGCCAACTGAAAATCAAAACAACAAAATCTCAAGTCACATCTCCAAATGTCATTAGACTGGCTTAAAAATTATTAAAATAGAACTAAGTGTGCATTAATTATTTGTGTTCTATTTCCTAAAGCCTTTAAAGTTCATATTCTCAACCTTGTCTCCATAAAGAGCTGAAAACTTGCATTAAAAGAGGGAAGGAGAAATGGAAATCATGATACTTCTCTTCCCAACCACTTCCAATAGTTGAAAGAACACAAAAAAATAAAAAAACTGTGGAATGCATGGCAAAAAATCCACAAGAACACCAAGCAAGAAAAACGCCCAATTATTTTATGTTAATTCTTCAGCAGAGATAGACCACAACATTAAGTAAGTTCTAGTCCTAGTACAAGGGTTGCATAATTACACTACGTGGTACATGGCAGGAAGGTGCGATGACAGAATTCAGTCCTCTCTTGCCGACATGGATCAGCAGCTGAGCCCCTCCATTTTTTCCAGAACTATTTTTCACATTTCACAGCAGACAAATGGTCAAGGGGTCTACAAAGCCTCAAGCCTCTGAAATCTGGACACATTTCACTTGGCCCTAAGCATGCACCAGTTAGGCAGCTGTTTCGAGGAATCAAAAAGCTTCACTGGCAAGAAGGAAGAATTTCAGAAACTGTGCAACCACCTTCAGAATCATTCATTCATCAGTATAAAACAAGGATGGTCTCAAGTTATGAGTTTTATTTCCTAACTATACTGCTACCATTAGCCATTTTCCAGCTTAAGTCTAGTTCATTGCTTCCTACTTCAGCAAACTCTCAGTAACTTCAGCAATAGCTGTAAATGAACATAACTCACTACAATGAACAATTAACCAAGACGTGACAAGACCTTAAGTCAGCCCCTTGTTGAATAATATGAAAGCAGGACACCTCCATTTCAGCTTTGCAGCAGAACCCTCACATTAGTGAGGCCACGGCTCCTAAATGAGTATACCACCTTTCAAGACCTTTACCTAATGATAAGTATCAGAAGCTTTCAGATACAGCAATGTTATGTACACTCTGAACAACTAACCGGTTCGTTACATACCAGGTAATGCCATAAGACACAAAGACCTGTCCTACGTTGTAACATATTTCTGTTTACCTTAAATATTTTCATGTAAAATGTATGACCTTCATATGTGCAATAAAAAATATTTTTAAAAAATTCCCACTAAACAAGCAATGGCCACTTGTCTCTTATGTTTTGCATGCCTCAAATTTACTATGATCTTATATCGCATCATATTGTTACCTGGACAAGGTTACTCCTACGTACAAGGCTAGAAATTTGAGCAGCACAACAACTGCAAAGGACTGCATGATGATTCCTCTGCTTCTACCACGGACTGTTTCAATTACAGATTTCTACTGTTAGCCTACCTATCCCCTTTCATGGTCAAACTTCCAGAATTGTAGCAGAAGGACAGAAATGTGGGGCAAACAGTTGACCTGAGAATTCCTGGTGTTCTCCTGTTCATTACCTCATCAACAGACATTAAAAAGATTTATAATCTTGTTTCTAAGTCTCTTTTTTAACACTGCAAACTGCATAAGCAATTTTAAAAGAAAAACAGAGAAGCTGGAGACACAGAGGTTTTGTTCTGGGCCTTCCCAGATCCATAAAGCAATTTTCTAACATTTGTACTGAAGAACAGGCTGTTATTCTCCTTGAACTATTAAATGCAATAAAAGATGGCCTCAACAATTTACAAGCAGTTTACCCCTGCTAAACTGCAGTACAACATTAGTGATCTTGATTCCATTCTAGCCCTGAAAAGGAAATGCAGTCCAGTGATTATAGACAGATCAGATGAGTACATCACGGAAACAGCGACGCACACGCACATTTAAAAGCAACAACACTGGAGTCGGCCGCACGCAAGATGCGGATTGTGCCTCTTGTTCTGCCAAAAGTAACCTCTGAGGTCCCAGTTTTAAAATTAAAGAATAAGAATTGCCTTACAAAAGTAAGTGCTCAGACATGCACATACATATGAGCAGCATTTTAGCTCATGACTCCTGAGACCTCTTAAACTAAGCATTCTCCAATGTTTGCTTTGTTACCATCACAGGAAAAGACTGTGCCGTTCCATGTGAGGTAGCAGCTCCTGGCTCTGTGCAGGGCCACAGGCAGTGTTAGAGGGGCAATCCCCCCAGCCTCACTCCCTCTCCCAAATGAAGGCTTTGCCATCCCTCCAAGCTCTGCTACAGCTATGGGCCAGAAGAGGCTGCTGGTAAATTTGTTTCTTCACCAGTAAAAATAGTGTCACATTAATGTATGTTTGCACAGAAGCTTGCGCATGTTCCACACAATTTGGGAATCCCTGCACTAAATCTAAAATCTATTAAATGAGAGCTTCCTTCTCCCTTCTGTGAACTACTGCCTGGGCTTTCCAGAAGAGGGAGGCTAATTCAGCTGAACAGCAGAACATAAATCAGGCCAGCTGCAAGCTCTGACTCAGGTCTATACTCTCCCACTGGTCTGAAATGACACAATCCATCATCCAAAATGCCCTCATGTCAGCTCACAGAAGTTCTGGCTCCAAACTGGAAAGCATTAGTCAAAAAAATGGAGCAAATCACAATGAGATATCAGGAGGAGGTGTACGCACACTTAGTTTGTTCCTTCTGCTCCCACCCCACAAACTATGCAGAGCTTTTTCCTACCAGTACTCTTCACTAACTCCTCACAGAAAACATCAACCATCTGAATTCCTGTGGGAAAAAAACAGGACTATATTTTGATGACTGGAGCGCATCTATACACACACAGAAAAAGGCAAACATCTCACCGGGACAGAACCAAGTTAACAGGGCTGCAGCAACAAAGAATTTTAAAGCTTCTTTTACAGTCAGTCCTTTATTTGTGTTCTGTCATTCCACTCCGGAAACTAAGCTACGATTTTCAGAGAAACTCAGGAAATCAGGCATCCGATGCCCGCACATTTAATTTACAGGTTTTGTCCACATTTTTCCCACTGGGACATATAGTACCCTGTGAAACAAGTATTACATCCAGTCTGCAACCTTAGTGAGACTCTGAGGTTAATTACTTTTTCCAGCAATATTTGACACAGGAGGGAGCCAGCTGTACATTGACAGGCACCTTGCACAGGTTACAGCTTTCAGAGCAAAGACATTTCAAATACCAACTAAGTGCATCTTCTTGTGCAAACTACTTCACATCTTCCTGCCTCTTTCCCCCTTGCACTGTTTGTCAGTACTGAATATTTAGACCACAAATTCTTGCAGTCAAGGACTCTCATACTCACTTTGTGCACTCTTAAAGCCTTATGTGCGTCAGTCCGAGCGCATTGTGAGCAAACTGATACTCATATTTATTTCATTAACATACGTTATGATTTTAGGCATTAGCAGCAAACACAAAATGTTACTCTAGAAGAAGAATCCCACTGCTATGCCAAGGATGACCATGGGCACATAACAGGGGAAATGGTAGTTGTGGGTTTTTCCTCGATGCCCTGTCAGTTCAATACACTCCTATTACATTGACTAACGTCAGCCCTTTTGTCAGTCCACTGGACAGTGGCTTGCAATCACTGCTGTCATAGACTCCCAAGACAGGATCACAAGAATTATATACCAGGAAGCTATTCCAACAGTCGGAGCTCACTCCAGGCTCAAGTGCCTACAGCTGTGCAAACGGAACTCCCATTATTAATCCCTGGTGGCATAATACCCATTTCTTAAAGAAAGAAATATGCCAATAGTTCTAGGAGAACACTAACCTAAAAGGGATCCAGAAGTTTAGGACTCATAGCTTACAATTCATCTGAGCTAGCTTCAACTGTCTAAAAATAAAGCATCCGAGTCTGAACTAATCCTCTAGGCTCTTTTTATGGTGAATGGAGAAACACAAGGCACCTCAAGAAAGAAGATAAATGATTACACTGCCTTGCCCACTGCTATTTCCTCTCTCATCCCATCAACTACAGAGGGAGCCTAGACAAACAACTTAAGCGCAACTAACTTCCAGACAGCTAAAGACGTATGAAAGACTCCCTCACTTGAAGTCTGAGTTGCTTGGTACAGGGTACTTGTGAAGAATTTCTGCACTGGGATGGTAAAAAACATTTTTATTTGTGGTTATCCCATTCTAAGCACTACTCTAATAATTTCTGTACTTTACAGTTGTCTCTAGGGTGATTTTAATTAAGGCTTCTTCTATAAATGCTGAATATGTTATAACTCAAACTAAAGTGTTTGTCATCTGTTAATTAAAATATTCAATTAAGAACTAAATATTGTCCTGAACATACAAAGTACTCAAGTAATCCTCAGAAGTAAGTCTATCTAAACTACAGTGTTATAAAAATAAGTGAATAAGTCACAGACAACCTATATTTTGTAAGTCAGAGAAAAGAAAGTTAACAGCCCTATTACTAAAACTGAATTTCTCTTACAGTAAGACTAGCCATCGTCAGTATTTATACATACATATATATATATATATATGATCGGATCTTGAAAACCAACAAACTGAAATTTCTGAAGACAACATCAAACAGGGTAAGATGCATCTCAAGAATGGAGGCTTTTCTGCACAGGTGTCCTAGATTTCTGTGGGGAGTCTGGTTTTATCACAGCCTAGATTTTAAAAAAACATAAAAGGGCTGCATTAGCACTCCTAGTACAAAAGGGTGGATTGGGTTCTCCAAACCTTAGCTGAGCCAATAATTAGGTGAAAAAAAAAAAACCAAACAAGGAAAGAAGAAAGAAAGAGATGAAATCTCTTATGCCCCGGCACACCTGCATGCCTTCTGCTACGTGCTGCCCCCGCCTCACTCTGAAGGAGCAAAGCCGAGGGGTTGGGGAGGAGAAAGAGCCGGGGAGGGGGGGGGCCGAGGGCAGGTAGCGACCGGACCATCCCCTCAAGACACTTTCTCCGAAGTCTCCGCACCTCAACCGCCGCAAACTCGGCCCCGTCTCCCGCTCGCTGCCACCGGTCACACCCGTTTGCTGCCAGGCCGGGCGGGCTGCGCTCCCGCCGCGGGGCCCGGGTCGGCGGGACGGAACGGGGCGACCGGCAGCCGGCGGTTCTCCCCGGGACCGAAACGCCACAACTTGCCGGGGACAGGCTGCTCGGGGAAAGTTACCGGCCGGCACCCTCTTCGCCCCCCCACACAGCTCCCCGGGCCCGACTTACATGGTGCTGGCAAAAGGGGGGGGCGGGTAGTAGCCGTAGGGCTCCCGGAGGGTTTTAACGGCTCTCTGAGGTGGCGGAGGGGGCTCCGGTCCCCCATTGACGCCTCTCCAGCCGCGGCGCCGGCGCTGCTGCTCCTCTTCCTCTGCCCCCTCCTCCTCCTCCTCCTCCTCCTGCTGCGGGGGGAAGGTCACTCTCCCCTGTTCCTTGCTCTTCCTGCTCTTGCTCGACATGGTCAGGGTCCCCTCAGGCGGCGGTGACGGCGGAGGCGGCTGCTCCCGCTCCCGGCCGGCCGCGTGTGACGGGGAAGGCGGCAGGAGGAGGTGGAGGAGGAGGAAAGCCCTGCCCGGCGGGGGACAGAGCACCTGGAGAGGACAAATCCCTCACCATAAAACCACCGCCGCCCCTCCGCCCTCTCCTCCTGCCGCCCGTCAGGAAGGCGGCGCGATGCGCAGCCCGGCAGCCGAGAAGTGCCGGGGAGGCGAGCAAGAGACAGGGCTCCCGGCAGCAGCAGCAGCGGCGGCGGCTCTGCCCCTCTCCTCTCCCTGTCATCATCCCTCGCTAGGACAGCATCGTTACTGAGGCGGAGGGGGCGAGCCGCGGAGGAGAGGAGCAGCCGCCTACCGCAGCGGGCGCTCCGGAGAGGAGGAGACGCCTCTCCCCTCACACACACCCCTACCCCGCCCGCCCCCTTCCACCTCCGCCCGCCCAAAGGCCGTCTCCGGCCCGGAGGGAGGTGAGGGGGAGGCGCAACGGCCGTTTACAAGTCTCCCTCAGCCACCCCCGGGCCGCCGCCGCTGCCGCTGAGGTAAATCCTTCTCTCCCCACGCCGGGTCTTCGGGTACTGGTATCGCCGCTGCCGTAGGGAGTCCTCAGGAGGTTCCCGCCGGCGCACGGTGCCTGCAAAAGACGGTACCGAGCCTTTCCAGGGGTGCCCGCCGTGGTACGAGCTCCGAGGGAAGCCGGGGCTGGTTTGCTCAAGTAGTAACGGCGTGAGGCGGTGGGCCGCCCGCCAGCAAGGTAGTTTTCGCTAAAACGGCCCAAACGCAAAAGCGGTGCACATCCCGCGTGAAGCTCGGTCATTGTTTTGAGAAACGCTCAGCCCTACACTGGAAACGGTTGAAGTTAAAATTTTCAGGTAAAAAGAGGCTCTTTTGACTGGTTTACCGATGATAAAAGCGAGTCAGGATTTCCAAAGTGTTCCAGACGTCTCTGCCTTAGACTTGACTGGTTTAATTCTGCATGGTGTCAAACTAAAAAACAGTGGGAGGATGTTAAGACGCCCATTGCATGTAATCAGAGCTAATTATACTCTAGATACCAGTCACAAAGATTCTTGCTGTACAGAGACGTATTAGCGCTTTTCTTATTACAAGATTTTCAGTGCATTATGCCATAGGGAAAATTATTCTGTGACAAAACTGCAGTGCCCTTAAAATTGGGGCAGAGCATGTGTGGTTTTATACACAGAGTATGCAGAACAGTAGGTACACAGAGACTACATGTGTTGATTTATATATACAATAAAGCTATTCCTTTGTTGACGTACTGCTGAGATGCCATTTTTCTCTTGCTTTAAACTTTTCCGAAGCATTATGTGGCTATCAGTATAAATTTGCATGAATCTGTATTCAAAAATGCAGGTCCTACTGAAATTGAAATTCATATAAGTTTTCCAGTTACTTCAGAGAAAGTGGACTTTAAATCCACGTATGACTGCTTAGATAGAATTCTCACTGCCGAGCATCATTAAGTAGTCTCTTAGTTATAAAACACTCATCTCCCACTGTATGCTGTTTTCAGTATCAGCCATAGTTTTGCCTTTGTTGTTTTCCATATGTACAAAATTTGTGGTCATGAAGCACAGGAAAAGCCAACCAAGTGTTTCACAGAGATAATTTACTCAGCTACAGCTTTGAAGAAAGAATTGGGTTTTGTTTTGTCAGTTTAATTAGTTTGCATCTTGAACTGTTTAGGGAAGTGGGTTTTTACGTCTTTCGTCATGCAAAAACCTATTGAGCTTCAGTGGTATTACATACATGGCAGAGCAAATTTTGCTCTCTAAGAAACTAATATATTGTGTAGCTGCTGTAACTTTGAAGTACTCAGGGTTGTTCATTTAGGACAGTCTAGGTGTCTAGCCTAATTATACATACTGTATCAGTGTTACATATCTTAGAGCATAGCCATGCAATGATCTGTTTGCACCAAACCTTGTATTCTTGCAGGGGCCCTTTCACTTAAAAAATGGTACTGCCCATCTTGTATTCCTTTTTCAAAAAAAAAAAAAAAAAAATCCTCTGTTATTACAGTGGGCTACAGGAATGGACTTTCAGTTGCCTCTGGAATTTCCCTTGAGAACAAAATATAAAAGTACAGCTGAAAGTAGATGAGAAATGCTCATGCTTCCCAAATGTATGCTCAAAGCAAGGCTTCCACATATCAAGATTTATTTTCTTTTCAGAAATAGATAAAAGAAGGGTTTAATATTGGTTCTTAGTTTTTAAAAAGTCACATTCTTGCTTTTTATGTTGCACTTCCCAATGCTAATTTGAATTATGTGTTCTATGGGCTGTGTTTTTCATGATTTGAGTATTGTCTAAATAGAGATTATTTTGCTGTTTCTACAATGAAATGTAATGACCACTTACCAAAGTCACTGATAATACTTGACTTGGAAGTCATCCTTGCAGAAGCCTTCACGATACATCCCTCCATTTCGAGGGCTAAAATGATAACTCTCCAATTACAATATTATATGTTACAGTATATATTTCATGCCATAGAACGTTCAGCTAGACTGTTTCTGTAGTTTGCTTCTGAGAATGCCATGTGAGACAGTGGCAAAAAAAACCTTATTAAAGTAATGGTATATCACTATAAGCACCGTGTAGAAGGCCACTCTCTCTGCTACACAATACCCCTACAACATGGACTTCTGACAAATCTGATTCCCCTCACTGCCTATGTTAGAGAGGAAATGCCAGTCAAATTTTTCAGGGAAGTGAGCATTCCTTCTTGTTACTGAAGGAAAAGGATAATAAAAATTGACCAAATCCTTTTCTCTTTCTTACCATACCGTTACAAAGCCACCAAGCCAAGATACATGGTTCCTAATGTGCATTTAGATTAAGTGCTTTTCTTCATCCTGCCCTTCCTGGTTTACTTGCTTTCTGGACAATTTTGGCCAGCACTTGCTTGCATTTGAACTCTACAGCACAATGATGGTGGAGAAATTTTCCCCTTTGTTTATCTGAAGGAGATCCTACCTGAAAATCAGCCAGGTTGGCAACAAAAGAATCCATTACAAATCTCAAATGTACTTTGTATGCTTTCAGTCTTAGAAATATTTTGTATTTCCAACTGAAACGTGTAGGGAAACAGTCTCAGTCACAATAAAATTATGTATAAAAAATTTACCACATTTTGAAGTAACAGGCTGCTACCAGAACACAGTATCGGAACAGGGATATGAGAATCCTTGTCTGATTAAACTTCAGCCATCACTGCCTTACCTGACAGTAAGAATTTTAAAATCATTGCTGTGTCTTGGGGGTATGGTTGAGGCTCTGAAATGCCTTATTCAGACAAAAAAAATGCATGAAGCTACATTTCCAAAACACCAGAACAAGCGAGAAACCTAATAATAGTGAAATTGCACCTACAAAATCCTGGGCATGGCCGAATGTTGTCAAAAAGGGATTTCTGTTCATGAGTCATTTACATATTTTTGAAAACATTAATAATGTCAATAATGCAAATGTTCCAAAATAATTATTCTTCTCAAAAAATTGTTAATGTTATCAATGTATCAGATAGATCTCTACAGAGCCAAACTGCAGAAAGTGAGGAAGGAAGGATGAGTAGATTTGAAATACCAGGCAGACCAATACAGGGAACCTTGTGCCGTCTGTTGTTTAAGCTGTGTAAAGACGTTACAGTCAAAGACTGCCAATCTAGTACATTTTGTGAACACTGACTTGAATTTACAAGGTTTTGAAGTGACGTCATTTTAATTTAGAAAACTGCTTCCTGGAAGTTGCTTAGACAGGAGTAAAATAATGAAAGGTATACTACTATAAGGACAGAGACTGAACAGAAAGGCCTGAAACATTTACAGCAAATAGTGAAACATAGGAGATACGGTATTATATTACTGAACGTGCTAGATTATTCTTCATACTCTTTTTTTTTTTTTTTAGGACATGGATTTAATGCCATAACTCTTTCATGTTCCAGTTGGAATTGCAGCCAGAATACAATCCCTCATTCTTTTCACCAGACTGGCTTGATCGAGATAGGGTGGAATTAGACTGGAACGGGTTTTTTTTTTTTATATGGATCAACTAGTCTCTGGTGGAATTTTTCTGTCCTCCTCAAAATTATGAGAAATACACAATTAAGATTTTAAAATTTCTATTGGCAGTATTCTTCAGCTGGAAAGAAGAGGTAAAAAAATAGGTTTTCTAAATTGAAATAAGGTGTCTAAAGAGCCCACAGCAGTAAATTTCCTTGAAATATTGTCATAACCATGAGTTCTGTATTTCTCTTTCCCATTTTTTTCAGCTTCTTTAAGTTAGGCAAATGAATGGAGTAAAGATCTGAAATATGAAAACAGCGCAGCTGGCATTCAGCGTACAAAAGTATCAGGAAACATATTCAGATTCTTAGACTGAGCTAGCACAGCAGTAATACTTTCCAGATCTATGAGGCACCTAACAGAGTGGATATGCAAATCAGTAGGAGTGTGACAAGTGGTGGGGAAAAAGGTCATTTAATGAATATGCTCTGGGGTTTTCTCTTATCAGAATTTCTCCGAGAGGTACATTTCAACAGTGTTCATTTGAAAATAAATCTAACCTGCTTGTTGAAAATTGGATTGTTGGCCCTAAGACCTTCTTGTTGAAACTAAGTGATTCAGATTTAAGAATCAGCAAGATCCAAGAAACTTCTAGTAACAATTTCTCTTACAGAACAACCTTGTATGTCATATGATTATGCCAAATGATTATTTTCCTGCTTTATAAAAAAGTAAGGGTATCTTCTCTCAAGAGACAAAACTGGTTTTTATTTGCTTGAAGTGACGGGTGAAGAGAGGCAAAAAGACACTCATGGTAACGCCAGAAATAGAATCCAGGTCGTGCAGTACACTGAACCCTTCTTTAACGTGTGTGTGTACTACTTTTATGAAAATTGGGAAGTTGGTGGGAATAGCAATAGTGTAATGAAAGCAAAATTGGCCGCCTTTGCCTCATACTGGGAATTTGCCTACTTGCCAAGAACCCAGTGTTTTCAAGGACATTTAGCTCATACATCAAGGACTTCTATGAAAGTCTAAACAGGTTAATCAGCATGAAGAAGAAAGAAGGAGTGATGTGATGTCACTGATCTGTAAGCAGATCTCAGCCTCAGAACTAATATTATGGTTTAAGGCTTTTAAATGAGATGAGATGAAAAGATGAATTCCTGAGACTTGAGCCTGTAATTTCATGCACACTGTGCAGCCATTCAGGCCCATGCAAAGGGATGGGTATAAAATACTGTGAAATCACCTACTGGAAACCAGGCCCTCAGAGCTGTGTCTTGCAGTTCTATTACATGGTCTACTTTATGATATTAAAAGGCTACTGAAGTCTCCTGCCAATAAAACCATTAGATAGATACAAGCTGCATTTTCAAAGGTCTGCAAAATGTCTGTCTAGACAAAAATGGACAAATACTCTTTTTTTTTTTTTTTTGCACTAAGTGCCAACTGTGTGTACATTTACATATTTGCACCTGTTATTTCCTTTTTTCTAAGGCAAGCCAGATATGTCTTTAAACAAATCCAATGTCTTTGCACACTTTTGAACAAATCCACAGGATTCGAAGCCTATGCCAATTAAGTTTTATTCCTCTCTTTTCACTCATACTAGTAGAAATTAGAAGTTAACACAAGTGCTACTAGGAAAGGGACTACAGAATCAATTGCCTTATCTGTACATTGCCCTGGGGACTGGATGTAGCTTATAAACTTTAAAAAGTGTACTTTCATAAGATTTGCTTTACTTATAATTTTTATATAAGGCTGGATTTTCTTCCTTAAATTAGTTTCCCTGTCACTGTGTCAGTCAATACTCCTTGAAAACATAAACATGAATCTTAGCCTATTGCTGAGTGCTGGCAAATAGGCAACCACGTGGTAAGTAAATTTATTGTCACAGGACAACATCTTTAACAACTAAGTTTTCTTTTTGACAGTGCTTCACATATGGGTGGATGAATGCAATGCACCCTACTGTCCCCTTGCTGGTTGACAGAAAAATTTATCACATGGATGGAGTGCAGAGTAGCTCTTATTTTAGCAAATTAGCAATGATTTCGGTCCTGTGCAAGTAATTAAGTCTGAATACATTTGGACACAGTTCAATCTTTCTGTAATTGGGGGAGCAGGATTTGAGTCACTGTGGGGATCAGAATGGGGAAGCAGGACATAATAAAAATAATAGCAAGAGACAAACAGTTCATGTGATGAATTAAAACAGTTCACAATGATTTTTAAACTCAGAAACAAGTGGATTTTTCACATTGCTTTGTGAATTGATGTTGTAATATATTTTAATTTGTGGACACATTCTCCCTTGTGACACCTTGGCAGAAAGAAATTTAAACAGCAGCTTACCATTATGAAAGACAAATCTGAGTGACAAGCATGGCTCCCTGAGGAGGAGAAAATCCTTCATCCTGGTTTGCACCATTCAGAGCTCCGTTGTCCAGGATGTCTCGTGATTTTGACTGAAAGATTACCTGATTCTGTCATAGTTCAGAGCCTAATTTTCTTAAATCACATCAGAACCCTTGGATAAATACCATCTGGTACTAACTACTTGCCATACCTCAAAGCATTAAATTCCTCTTGTTGGAAGAGGAGCAAATAGCACAGCACACTGTGTTGATTGAAAATGTAATCTTTCCTTTCATGGGCTGCTGTGGAATAGGTGATAACACTCGACCACAGGTGCTAACTATTTGAGTGACAGCAACTCAGTGGGTCATCCAAAACTGCTTCTTTGCTATGTTGGAGGAATGGGCAATTACAAGGGGAGGAGATTAAAAGAAGATCCTGCTAAGTAGTGTAACTATGCTGTGAGTGGGAGTACATCCTCCTGCAGAGCTCCCAAGTCATTTGTGGCCAAGTGAAAAAATGGTTCAGTATCTGGTATGGCAAAAATCGTGTTTCCAACTCCACCAAATAATTCTTACCCTTGAAATTTTTTGCTGTTCAGTGCACAGTGAAGCACTGGGCACTTTGAATATCATCATTCCCAAGTGACCAGGAGATAATATTGGCAACTGGTGGATTAGTCTTAAGTCTCTTGGTAATAAACTTCTTATGAAGAGGCCACATCTTATCTCTGAAATAAGATGCGCTCAGAGACATTCATTAGGAATTAATCAGAATCGATATGAAACACAGTGAAGCTATATACTTGTCTGATTAAAGCAGCCACAAGATGCCAACAGCCTGCTTTTGCATAGCACACAATGCATTTAACTCCTGCCAAATTCAGGTGTCCTACAAGGCTGGGGATCCCATATACGTCTTCTGTGTTACGAAATGAAAAAAATTCCTATATAAACTTTTTTTGCAGTTTTCCTGCCGTGTATGTAAGAAAAGCCACGGTTCAGAAAAGGGAGCAAGGAAATGCCAAAGTTTCTAGCAGTTGAGAGGTGCTCAATAACAGAAAGAAAGAAAAAAACAAACAGGATGTTTCTGTGAGAAGAGACTACACTTACTGGTAACAGTCTTCAAAGTGACTGACAGGGAAGATGGAAAATTGTGGAAAAAGGGAGACATGACAGTACTTAAATTATTCCCTGAAGCCAATTTAAAATATAGTGAAGGTGCAATATCTTTTGCCATGAAAATTAGAATAACTCTACTGTTGTTGGTAACAGGTAGATGTCCCATTCAATTAATATGTTTTTTGGGGAGGAAGATGGTTATAGAGGTGAAAGTAAGGGTTAAAGAACCTCAGCACTCCTGTCTTTCAGCAATCCCTGTGGTACCCCAGCATGTGTGACGAGGCACTGACATAGAGGGATGGAGGTCAGATGTCTGACTTCACTTTCCAACTTCAGGAAAGCAAAAACCTTTAAGGGTATTGTCACTTTTTTGGTGAATTCAGGTCAATGCAAACCTTGCAATCACTTTCAGTGGAGTTTGAATTTCATATTTGGCTTTTAATAAAAACTGTAACCCACGTTCATGAAAAGCTGGAAGAAATTTTCCCAGGGTTTCGGAACACAGCCAAATCCAGCTGGACTGGTACCTCAGACAAATTAAGGAGAAAAAGTAAATCTCAGGAGACCCTCATAGTTTGCATTAATTTTTAAAACACCCATGTCCTGGTTTTTAGGAGTAAACAGCAACTACAGTTCCCACTAAAACTCAGAAAATGAGACCAAATATGCTTATTCAGCAGAAAAGCAGTAGAAGGGAAACTCTTCTGCAGTAACAGGACAGACAGACATAAGGAAAGGTCTTTCGTGCAGAAAATATTTCAGTGCCCGTAATAGAGGTATTTCCATCTCCCTCAGTATTTTTCATTACATTACTACAGTTGCTGTGTGGAAATTGTCTGCAACAGTGAAGTCTTTGTCTAGGAATACCACCCCCTGGCTTCTAGATTCAACTAACAGGGATTTGATACCAATAGAGACCTCAAATAAAATTTCATTTTAATAGCGAGAGGTAAACACTGAAAAATTGGAATACTGAGCATCAAAATTAGTCTATAAGGGAAAAGTGATACATATGGTTTCCTTATCAGATGAAACAGCTGTTGACAGAAATATGTGCCTGGCAGGTCAGAGATTTTGGAAAATTAGGAATCTGCACATTGTGGACTTTGATGTGGGCATGGAATTCATTTGAAGAGACCCAAAGATTGTTCAAGGGCTTGTTAAAAACACACGTGTAAATATACATCCTGGATATAAAAACAGTATGTTAAAAGACATACAGGAGTATTTTAAAAAATTGCAAAAATAAAAATGTGGCCAAAATTGGATGCCGAAATTAATAAAATCTCTTCTACTTACATAATCATCAAAAAATAACTAACCTGCAGTATTAGATTATAAAATTTCAAGAGCCTTACACACTCAAACTTTCTATTTTTGAAATTATATCATAAGCCATCAAAGGGGAACCCTTTAACTTCTTAACAGTCGAGGCACTTTCACTTTAAAACAGGCTATTAGCTTTGTCCATTTTTGAGCAGTTCATTGTCAGATTCATATAGTTCTTAACATAATTCTGTATAATTTCAGGAAACCTTTTGGCAAGAGTGAATCTGTTAGGTTACCCATTCTGTCTGGCACTCAGAAACGGAAAGGATTGATTGCACGTGAGTATAGGACTAATGGTCTCTCAGTCGTACATGAGTGACAGAAATACATGTTGACTACTCTGTTCTTTCTTCTTGACACTTTGTAATGAAGATCCTTGTATCAGAAAAAAGACACGCCAGATTACATACATTTGCATTATAAAAAGGGGAGGGTGAAAATTATTGTGAACACAAGCAAAATTCTAAAAAGGCCAACAATGATACACAGACTTGTCCAAAACCAATGAGATACATAGGAGAAAATGAAAAAGATTTTGGGGAGGAGGCAACAGTTTGTTCTGGTTATCTTCGGAGATGACGTCACCACAGAAATGAGGTAGATATTGAGATGGAGTGGAAGGAAGAAAGCACTAGTGTCTCAGCATTTTTGTCCTTTTTTCCCTGTGACACCCCCACAGTTAATACAACACAGCTCATTAGATCATGAAAAGACTGCTAGACACTTTCCTCAACAGTGTCTCCCTGTAGCCCTATTAGATTCCCCATTGTCTGGTTATGCTGAGCCAATTAAATAATCAGCATCCAAAACCACAAATAAAATCCAGATAAAAGGCACTAGGATATCCTTTTACAGGAACTGAAAGATCCATATGACAAACTGAGATGTTAAACCTCACTCTTCATCCCATGAAGAAAAATAAGTGGGAAATTTTGTGTACCATGGAATATAAAGCTCGCTGTTCCCATGTGAGTTCCCTACTTGCATTCCTTTACTTTGCCCATCTTGTCCCCTATGCTGCCATCCTGACTCAATGGAGCAACAACTACTAGTAGTTCTCACTGAGGCATTTGGAGCCAGTTCAGCAGCAAATCCCCATCAGAGAATACCTATCACTGCTGTGGATTCTGTCTGAAAGTGGGGGAGGAGATGTGTCCCAGTTTCCACGCGGGAAATGAGAAAAGAAATGTTACCTGGGCATTTTGGATCAATCCTTGCTGCATCTGACATACCATTTTACTGGACTTCAGTCAAAGTTTTGATTGTTCTCTTCTGCCCTCTCAGCCACTCTCTGTTTTGTATAAACTTTTTCTTCCATTTGTCTCCTCTACCTTTTTCTCCTCCTTGTATTATATTCTTATATTTGTTTTCTCCCGTGGTCCCTTAGAGCTATCAGATCCCTCAGATAGATACTCTCTGCCATGCAGTGCTGAAGAAGAGAAGCTCTACCCAAACTAGCCTAGATAAGAAAAGAAAAATCTGTATTTTATAGTATCCATTTATCGTCTCTTTTCACATACTTATCTTGAAAGTTTTTTCCTTCTGCTTCTTATACAGATACACAGTCACTATCTCATAGAGTCCCCTTTTCCCTGTTGCAGGGCCTTGGAGTACAACAGTACAGAACATACAATATAATCTTAGACTATAAATACATATGTAAAACATACCAGTCACTATAGTGCTGCTTCTGACCTTACTTTCCAGTCCTCTTCTGTCGCTTTGCCTTCTGATACCCATGCATTGCCCAGAATATAAAATACTCTTAATGTAGGAGGGTGGACCTAACCAACATGTCTGAGATGGTTTGACAAACCCTGATTCCTAAATTATAACCAAGATGCAAGGCAGCGAAAGGAAAAGAAGGGTGAAACATTGCAAAATACTTCGCAGGCCCTCAAACGGTGAATGAAATCCTGAAAGAGAGCAGCAGAAAACAAGAAAACAAAAATGTTATGCCCAGGAAGTGATAAATAAATAAATAAGCAACTTAAATAAAAAGAAATAATGAAAATATCTTCCTGTGGTTTCTAGTGTCTGACAACACACCAGGTCCCTTAGCCAACAATTCATTAGCATTTGTTAGGCATGGGTCAAAACTTCGAAGTATCGAGATCTGAATTAGAAACTTTTCTCACCTCAGAAATCAAAAGTTACTCCCTTGCAGCAATAGAATATAAATCAAATGAAGAAAATTGGGTGGGGCGCTATTGCAATGCTTTAATGGGTGCATGCTGTTTTGTTACACCAAGTAGCTGTTTAATAGAAATACCCTCTGATGTCTATTTACAATTATAACTGATTTTTTAATACTGATGCAAAATTGTCGGGATTTGTGAATACTGTCAATTTGCTTAGCTGCTGGATTGGAGTAGAAATAGGAGATGTAATGACAACAAATGTCAGGAGCATTGTACACAAACCCGACTGACAGTTCAAGCGAAACAGACCCAATCAGAGCATAAACACAGCCTTAAATATTATTAAAACGGTACATTGGGTCATTCATGTCACTTGATTACTTAACATTTGTAACCATATGGGACAAGGACTTGACATGAAGAATGGAGTGGCTTTTGCACAACGGACTATTCAAATTGAAAAATTGGCCAAGTGCATGATGGGCAATTTGCCTTCCTTTGAAGCATCTTGCATTTGCCAAGCAGAGTGAAGAATATTGGACTTGATGGATCATTGGCTTAATGGAGCATGGCAGATCCTATGTTCCTATTAAAACTGACGGTTGGAGGGCATCGTTCCAAACACAAATTTGGTATTAAAAGTAAATGTATATATTCTTCTGAGCTTCCCTATATTAAAAAATTACAAGTTGCCCAATTTCTGTTAAAACTTATTAATTTTATGTAGCTTGATTTTTTTAGTGCTGCACTCTGATTTACAGATGACCTCAGAATAACAGTAATTTCTTATGAGACTGAGTGAGAAGAAAAAGAGCTATTCTGAAATCTAAAAGGGAATAGTGGTGTTGCTGAATTATTTTGTATGTCAAATTTCTATCTTGCTTTGCTAGAACAAGATCATGTGAGAGGAGGCTGTTTTCTAAATTGCCATGTAAACAAGCAAGTAAGGTGTTAAGATTTGTGTAGCTGAGAAATGCAGGGGTCTTGTGACACAAGAAGTACTTCTAGCTAAAATGAAGGATATAGTCTCGGGAAACCAGAGATACAATTCAATGATCACTGTCTTTATTATCTTTCAGCAAGTATAATGCCACAAACCTACTTAGCTCACAGCCATAAAACCTCTTATCAGAATTAACCCAAAATTAAGAAATAAAGAAACATTTAAACCTTTTTACAGGCAAAGACAGGGCTGGAATGGATAAATATCTCAGAATTACATCATCCTCCACTGTAATCTTTGTGGCAGGTCCAAACCCTCAGAAAAAGGGCAAGGAAGGGCATCTTGTATTGTTGCCTGTCTGCCAGTTAGTGCTACAGAATCCTCTCCCTAAATTTACAGGGACCCGTCTTGAAAGTATTTAGGTGTTTTACATGCTCCCCTCTCCTCCATTGTTAGAAAGCTATTTTAGGACCTTACCTCTCCGTCCAAATAACTCCTTTTCCATGGCTGGTCCCCTGCTGAACACCATCGCTGTGGTCTGGTGACTACATGCAGTAACACAGCACCATACAGCTGATTTGTGCGTGTCATTTTTTCAGGGCACAAGCTACAAAACTATTGCAGCAATAAATGCAAAAAGCCTTTAAAATCCATCTACCTCCAAGTCATTTACATCATAATTATTAAATTACTTCAGAGCTTGGGTGAACATCCTGCAGTGAGCAGTAATAGGAGCAAAGGAGAGTATCTCACTGCCTAACTTCTGGTATCTAATTTAAGTAATGAATTAAGAGTCTGTATTCTTAGCTTCTTTACATATCAGTGGAGAAAAGGAGCAGTTCTTCCAAACAGTCATTCTAAAAGCCCGCATTAGGGAATGTAACAAGAGCTTTCCAATTTAGCCACCTGTATTTGGTCCCTAAAGTCAGGTGGTGCATTGTAGTCAGGAAGGGGAAGCTCTAACAGGAATTGAAAATCCTTGCTCTGACAGAGGATATAACTTTATATCAGCAACAAAATGGAGATGGGAGAATTCTAGAATTTTGTGAAACACAGAAGTGCTGAGGTCACTGTATTTTAACATGGATTTTATGTGATGTCATAGCTGGACTAATAGAGGTCATTTATAACGGCTAACACTCAACTTATGATTCTATCTTGATCCTTTTACTAACAAATCATATTTTAAAACCTTGAAATAGGAGCAGAAATGAAGCCAAAACTGAAAGACTGAGGCAGTTTTTTAGGTCCAGAGCTCACTTTCCAAAGACTTGGTTTCTTTTCTTAAATACATTGCCAATCATGTTTTAATTTTTAACGACATAAAAAGAAGAAAAAAAAGTTCAACGCAAAAAATTTATGTTACTCTTGATACTTCCTTTTTCCTCTGTGCTTTCCTCTTTACCCTTCTTTAAAAAAAGTATATATATGGTTTTTTACATGTATGCCATATATATATATATAAACTTACACAGAGGTTTTGAAAGAACAATTATGTCTGACATCCTCTGAACTGTCAGCTTCACAACATCCTTGATGGGAAGAGGAGCAATTAAATTTGGTAACTTGTTTTTTTGTCAAAGTGAGTTTATGGGGTTTTTTACTGAAGCAAAAGAGAAGAATTTACAAACATGGAGAGAAAGAGGTCAGAGGCTATCAGAAGTGAAGAAAAAACAGCTACTGCCAATGGTGCTTGAACTTCAGACATTGGTAAGTCACACAGAACAGAAGAATAGAAGGTTTGCTTTTCTAGCTTTATCTAAGTTTTTCTATATTATCACAGGCATATTAGAGGCATATTAAGCACTTTGAGACACCAGCCCTACTAGAATCTATCGCTGGAAGTGGGTTTTTAGATGGCAGAAGGGTTACTGTAAGATTTGTTCTGACTCCGATCAGATTTGGACACTTCCCTGGGAGAAGGATGCAAGGAAAACGTAGGTGGAGGGTATGAGGAAGAAAATGAAAAAGAAACATATGTCCTAGAGATGGTATATGAGATTACCATCCTCTGACAGAGAAGTCAGGAAAATGCTGATGGCATCTGGTTCAACATTTGCATCTGAGCAGCATATCTGTCAGCTTCAGATAAATGAAAGCTGAACAGCATTATGGCGACTCCTGGGATGGTATGTACCAAATTATTTTTTTAATAGTGAAAAATCCAGAAAGGTGTTGGCCATTTCTACTTGAATCTGATAATAAAAGCAAGCTTCCAATGACCAGTTTGGAAATTTCATGAAAAATCTGGCTTCATGCTATTTTGTAAGCTCTTCAAGGGACTTGAATACTCTTAAGTGGCAATTATTTCCGCCAGACCACTTGTGTGCTTTTTTGTTCCAGTAATTGGCTTCTTTCTAATCTGAAATTATATTTGCAAACAAAAAGTATTTTCAAACACTTCCCCTCTTTTCTGGACATTTAAAAAACTCAGTCTAGACTACTAGTTAACCATTCTGTTGCTGTTCAGAGCTGCAGAGATAATGTAGCTGGATGGCATTTAGATGGGCAGAAGAAAATTGCCCTGATTCAGATTTCATCTGAACATCACAGCATGTGGAGCCACTCCAATGATTTTAGCTTCAAAATGCCATTTTTTATTAAGAAAGTGTTTCTGTCCTCAGTTTTTACATAAGATAAACAAGAGTTTATGGGAATAATAAAACACAGCTTTACTTAATTGTGAGACCATTGTTTATGATGGACAAGATTTATTCTCACTTCAGGTGCTAAAGAAGTATTTTTGAGTCTTGTCTGGAGAGGTCTGGAGCAGGAAATCTGTTTTAAAGCCTATTAAAAATCTGTTTCTGGACAAAACTAGTTCCTATGTACTTGCGTGTTGTAGGGCATGCGTACTGAAAAGGGATCACAGCTGCATTTGCTGATGACTCACTTCAAAGTAAAAAGCTTGCAGGATTTAGCTTCCACCATACAGTAATACCACACTCAGGCAAAGAGCTTCACTTGCAAGGAGTGACGTGAACATGATGAGCGGGCATTGCTTATCAGGGCCCATGAGCAAAGTACAGAAAGGAGACCTGAATATATCTGAATTTTGTGCTTCTTAGAAGTGTTTCCATTTTAGGCCTTTCAACTTTGTGCCAGTATTTCCTTGCGAATGGTCATGTTGCCATAACATACAGATGATTAATGCTTATAGAGTGCTTTATTTTTTCAAAGAGCTTGAAGAACATAAATGATTGCTATACTGTACCCACTACTCAAAATGTTAAGCAAAATCTAAGTTCATAACAAGTTTAGGGCCAGATCATCTGCTCCACGGCAAAAAGGCTTGAAATTGCTTTCAAAAGCAGTCATATCTGGCAGCTATAAAGAGAAGATGATCACTTCTTCTCTTTACAGCAGCCAGAGAAGACACTGAAAAGGCATACGCTGTCACAAATAACAAATTCCCTGTCATAGGACATGCAAGATTTTGGGACAGGTGAAAACGATACGCAAAGTGGTAGCTTTTCACACTGATGACATCTTGGGCACAAACTTAAGTCATTTCTGAAAACCCTGATGGTGAAAGTGGAGATATCAAAGAAGATTGTGGGTAATAAGCCAAGACAGTTGCGTGAAGAGGTTGCTTCTCAAATTGCCTGGCCTGATGCCTTCTGCTTTCTGAATGTGTTTCTTTGGAGCATGTAGGTAAACAGAGTTACATCCCTTGGTGCTGCATATGCCTGCAAAAGCCTCCCATCTTCCAGAACACAGTGAAACCTAAGGTTTGCTACAGCTTTCAGGTTGTAGGGATTTATGAGAAGCTTGCCCTTATCTGTGCAGTTCTGTGTGGACAGGGAATATGAGGTCTCAAGGGCTTTCCTTTTTATTAGAACAAAAACATTAGTTTTATGAGCTTTTAAGTAAAGCATTGGCAAAAAGCAAAAAGTATTAGTTGATATAAAATATGCATACATCTTTATCTCTGCATGAGAAATTACATTATTTTCATTAATTTTCCAGGATAAAAAGTAACTTCGGCATACATTTAAAATCAGAACAGGCTGGGGATAAGGAAAATAAAACATCCTGTGTGAGAGCTGATCTCAAACAACCAAAATATTCATTTCTTATTCACTAATTCACAGCTCAGGAAAATATATTTGTGTCATTGCCCAGCTCCTTTTGCCCTGAATTTGGATTGGCCATCTTGCTGCTGTATTAACAGCTACTGCTGTCTTCCAGGGAATGCTTCTGGGAATACATTTTTGTATTGTGATTGCAATAACAGTAAATACAACTGGTCTTTCAGATTATGAAATACTGAATGTGTACAGTTCACTCCACTTAGTACTGGCTGCTTTTTAAATATATTTTCTCTCCTGCCTTTTTAGACAGTGAGGTCAATAGGTTGGCCAAATGTGATGAGAGTTTCTTAGTCAGGTTGTGGAATTTGCATATTAATATACATCCATTACTAGTGTACAAAATAACTTATAAATTGTGCATTGAACTTTCTTACCTAGGAAACTATTCAATGACCAATTTAAGGTAATAATATAGTGTAGCGGGGGTTGATTGTAAGATGCCACATTTAAATGAAGATCTACTTCGCTACAATGGAGGTCTCAGAAACCATAGAAGTTTAGGACTAGGTATAATCCCAGCCATCAATTCCATTCTCTGGGATCAAGTCTAGTAACTCACCGATATTTGTGTAGCCTGTTCTTAGGCACGTCCAGCAATGCAGATTCCACAAATTCTGTAAATAACCTCTTTTAGTGCTAAAATGTAGTTAGAAAGTTATTCCTAGTATTTAAGATGGATTTTTCCCTTGCCATAAAGAAAGCAGATTAATTCTTGTTCTGTTCTTGCTGTCATGCAGACTAACAGTTGGTCACCATGCTTTTATGACAATTCTTTACACATTTTATGTCACCTATTTTTCTCCACATTTTCACTTTGCCATGCAGAAAAAAATCATTTTTTTCAACTCTTCTTCAGAGGCCTTATTTTCTAAACCTCTCGCCACTTGCTTACCTCTCCAATTTATCCTTTTTGACACTGAGATTGATACTCAAATAAGGAAGCATTATGTTCCAGTTTAGGCCATATCAAGTTCCAAGTACAACAGAGTACCTCACTTACATGCTATATTTCTGTGGATACCTCCTAGAACAGTTGCTGTTTTTCTGTTAGAAAGAGTGTTACATAAAAGCATTCCCTATGCTTATCATTTAGGCCGTTAATTAAAGCATTAAATAAGCCCACATCCTGGTCTGACACAGTCAAGAGCCAATTTTGAAACTATTATTTTGAATATGAGCTTTCAACACTTACCTAAAAACAACATCATCTTGTCCAGTGTTTCTTAGTTTTCATGTGAGAGAGAATGACACTCATGTCTTGATGTAGTAAAACTGTATCGACAGTCTTAATTAAAGTGAAGTTATACCATACTTACAGGTTAACCCCTATCCATTAGGCTGGATGGTCCATCTATAAAATAGAGGAGCTGGACTTGACCTGTATTGGTCGAGTCCACGTTGGCTGATTTTATCTCCTTATTGTCCTCTGGATGAATACAAAATGAGTACTCTATAATTTGTTTCATTATCAAAGCACCATTGGCTGGTCTGTAATTCTTCCAGTCCTGTTCTCCTGACCTCTCTCTAGTGAATATTAAGAGGTAATTGGGAGCAGCAGGAAGGGAAAGTGAGCCAGAAACTACGGGGTGACGACAAAGCAAGCAGGGGCAGTGACCTCACCGTCTTGGCTGCAGTCCCCCAGGACGCCAGCAAGGCAGGGCACATCTGGTAACACTCACCAGGGTCAGCCACAGTCCCCTGGACTGCCAGGCAAGCCCGTAGTGATGGGGCAGGTCCAAGATCAAGCCAGGAAGCCAATTCAGCAGGGCAAGGTCAAGACCAGCCAAGTACAAGGCTGGGCACAGGCATACCTACGACATAGCTCAGGCACAGGCTGAAGATGAAGACCCTGACCATAAATGCACCTTCCAAGTGAAGGAGGAAGCCCTGATGTGGCTTCCCACAGCTGTCTCTCACCTAAGCCTGACCCAACATTATACGGCTATGAGTAGATGGCATTTCAGAGCTGGCCTACCTTTCTCAGATGCCTCAGAGGGGTGTAAGGGGTTGCCGAGTCTCTGGTGCATGCAGGGCCCTCACAATGGCTGGCTCTTGGTAACTTATTTCCCTCCTCTTCCCCCTTTTTTTTTAATTTCATTGTACCATGTGTAAATTGAAAATGGAGTTTTTCACTGAAACCATTCTGACCTCATTTGACCTAGTTTGAGTGGAGCCACGGCACCTTAACATTACGGTTTTCTGAAGTCATAGGCTTCAAGGACATTCTCCCTCCAGGTAGCTTGCACTGGTAGCGCTTATCCACATGCCCATATTTCCATAGGTTGGTATGTACATAATTACATTCACACTGGGAGGACTGTTATATTCTATTATCCAAGCCCAGTGATACAGCTTTTATATGTAAAAAAAGTATTTTTAAGTCTCTTTCTTCTTTTTTTACCCCAGTTACCTCTTGCCTGCAACTCATCCTGTAAGGAAGGGAAGTATCAGGCTGCTTCAGTATCTCTAGGCAGGTAATATAAACAGAGAGGTCGTAAGTGTTCTTAAGAACAATGAAACTATTTCTGTAGCCATTAATAATAAGTAAATAATTGTTGAATTGGTAAGAACAGAAGATCTAGCCTATTCAAGCACTATTTTTAAATGATCACAGTTCTAGCAGCTTGGTATTGGACTGCTTTGCTTTTGCATATGCATTTATCAGCAATTTTGAAGGTAATATAACTGGTTTAGCAAGAAAAATATTGTATGTTTTCATTGGCAGGCATGCAACATTTTTTTTTACTAAAGATGTAAAGACCATACTACCAGGCATGGGGTTGCATGTACAAACTAAGATTAACAGTATAACTTTACCATCTGATAAAGCTTGCAAGCCCTTATATGCAAACCAGCTAGCTGGAGGAGATGCAAAATACTTGGCCGCACAGAATATGTGCGCACCCTTTATAGAAACACATAAAAGAAACTTTTATTAAAACAACATTTCTTCAGAATCTGGAAGAGGAGATTGCCTGCCTCGGTAGACAGATACATAGAAAGAGGCATGTGAGGGCCGTCACCTGCTCCAATGTGGATGAAGATGTTAGTGACAAAAAGTTGTTACCACCTAATGGTTGTTTAATCCTCCAAGCAGAACTACCTAGCAGTTAGCTTAGTTCTCTGTGGACAAATAACCAGCTTACAAAGATCCCGATTTGACACTACCTAGCAGTTCTGCTGGCAACTTCGGTGAAGCAGCTGAGTGACTTGGTGCGTAATCTGTTCTCCCAGTACTACTTCCAGGTGGCTTAGAGACCTGCCGGCAGGTCACAGCTGTGTGGGGCTGGCTGCAGCACTGCTGCTTCTGCTCTACCTGCCTGTGAAGGGGTAGACTGAATCGATTTCCAGAACTATTAGTCAGGCTTTTCAGAATGAGTATATCCACTCCTCCCCAGTTCTGAGAAAAAGTGCTTGCTGGGGAATTGCAGCTTTGCCTCATTCTTTCTTCCTGTTTTGCCACAAGTCATAGTGATGGGCTGAAATAATGTCACTTGTCCTGATAATAAGAAATGCTTATTTCCTTGCCGCTGTGAAGTAAAACAATAAGTTGCTTTAAGATAATATTTGCCTCTAACCACACTTAGACAATGCACTGAATTTCCACTGAGAGGCTAAACTAATGCTTTAAACTCAGCTCCGTGGGTTATTTATAGATCCTCTGCTGGCTGGTGATAATGATCCTCCTCAGGCTTAAGTCACAGGCAGAATAATCCCTTGAATTCAAGACCTTTTATTAATCGTTGATGTATTTTTGCTTTGTGGGAGGAGAGCTACATCCTACCTGCGTGCTCGGATGCTATTCACAAAACACCTCAAACAGCGTATTGTATTTTTCCAAAGGAGTCTTACTTCAGAGAACAGGGACCTATAGTACTTTGGCTCCTACAAACCTAATCCCAAGAAACCGCACAAGCAATGGGTTTTATCTTGAGAATATACTTGCTCAGAACCACCATTACTGTCCTCAACATGCCCACAGCTGCAACAGTCAAGAGTAGTCGTCTCAAACCATACAGTCAAGCAGCTGTGTTGTCTGAGGTATTCAACACTGTAAAATATGAAAATAATTATTTTCCTCTTTTTTTTAATTTTTAATTAATTTGGACAGTAGCAAGCACTAATCAGATAATAGGAAGGATTGCTCATTATTCACAAAGAAGCAGACACAGAACAAACGCTCCCCCTTCTTTAATGTGCCTTTGGGAACAAAGAAGCAGGCAAATTGGAGCAGAGAGTCCTATAGTCTTCACAAGGGAGGAATGATGAAGCCTTTGCTATACAGCTTCTTTTACCAGCCTCACTCAAGTCTCTTCCGTGATGTCCTCGCTAACAGAGCGGTGCAGGTGTTACACAGGTACTTGGGAGCAGGAGTGCAAATGGCAGAGAGAATCGTTGCTGTGTCCCGCTGCCACACCAGCAGCCATTTGGATGCTGTGGCTTCAGGCTTCACTCTGGGCTGTGATGCCACTGCTCTACTGCTGCAGTGAGACCGGGAGGCTCCAGAAGACATTGGTTTCTGTGTATTGCAGTGTCTGACCCCTCATATTTCTTGCAGAACCTGCTGAAAAATGGTTAAGAAAGTCATTCTCTGCTGTTGTTCCCCTAAGGCATGTATAAGTTTCTAGGAGGAAAAGAATGTTCTTTGTGCTGATTTATAGAAAGAGCATGCAATTTTTTTAAAAATTTTTTTTTTAAATGTTTAGGCAGGTTTTATTTTCAAGTGAACAGCATACTGGAAAACTGGTATTTTCCCATGTTATTAAAATTGTCATAATTTTATTTCCTTCACTAAATTTTACCCAGTTTTCTGCATATGTAAGCATGGGAAAAGAAAAAGCATTCAATGAAAATTTTGAAGATAGAAGCATTTGAAAAATCATTGGCATTACAGATTCCTTGCCAGCAATTCCACTGAGAATGCAATGAGAAAGCAAATGGCAGATTATTTCCCCTCACTTGCCATGCTTCTAAACCCTGCTGAGAGTTACAGGTGAGAAGTAATACCATAATAAAGTCAGTAAAGACAAGTCTTACGCTGCTTCACAAATTAAGTAGGGTCAAAACATTGTTAGAGGATCAGGTCCTATGCTAAATGTAGGAAACAAAGTATGTTTAATTTGTTGACCGGAGGTTAAACATACCAAAAGCAAACAAGTGTACTGAAAACCAGATCAGAAAATGGACACTGAAAGATCCTGCAAGGTACTCAGATCACACAGTGAGCAGGGGAAGCTGAGAAAGGTAAATTGTCAGATAATGCTGCAAAGTATTAATGCCACAAGAACAAAGAACACAGCAGGAAATACAGATAATGATCATGAAATTCTCATGTTACTTCATCTGCCTTGCGAGGGACTGTCTCCTCAGCAGAATGAGCCTCTGCGAGTATAGAAAGAACTTTTTCAAATGGTCTTGTCTTTTAATCAGAGCTTTTTGGAGTGCAGTTGGTTGGGGCAGACAGGTTTTAGGGACATCAGCAATGGCGTGCCTTCTGGTGTTTGTGATTTTGTCCAGTTGTGAACATCCCAAATTTTGTAATCAGATGATTCATTGGTGACAGAGTGTTACTTGCACCACCAATAGCTGCTAGAATGCAGCTCAATTCAGGAAAATAAGTTTAAAATTAATTTATCATAGACCATGCCTGCTATACAGGAGCAGATAAAAAGTTCTCACGGGATTCCTCTAGAGAAACATCTTACTAAGGGACCCAAAGAGAAATCTCTTTGGGAAAACTCTTTTAAAATTGCACTTAAAATTAGAATGTTGTACTACCAGATAAAAAGACAAAGATAAAAGTACTGTTTGTCAGATTTGCTGATACAAAGAGTACCTACTGAAGTTTCCTTATAATCTCTCATAAAAGTTGAAAATACACATATTCCAGATGTTGAAGGAACCAGTCTCTGTTATTCTGCTTCAGTATTTCATACAATGGGAAGCCAGAAAGAATAAATTGCTCAAAGCATGGCTATGTGCAAAATATGGACTAACTCTCAGAAGAACAAGCGCAGACTGCAAAGTTAGGAACTGCCAAATGAAGCTCTGAAAGTATCAGCCTAGCTTCAGTTCAGTCCCTCTGTATGCATATATTGTGATCCATTTTTTCATCGGACAGCCTTACGCTGTTTTTTACCCCGTGAAGCAGGGAAGAGCCCGCGTTGTAAATTGGGGTGTGCTTTCTGGGACCCCTGCCTTAGCTGCTACAAGGTTTGAAGTGAGGGGGTGCAGGGCTGGCAGAGGTGTGCACACCTGCCATGGGCAGGCTTGGGGGCAGATGGGGGACGTTCAGGTACTCTGTAGTGACAGCACGTAACCCTTCCAGCTAGTAATGTAACCTTAGCAACAGCCTCTGTGGAACCTTAAAACTCACTGAAATTTAGCTCAGTTTCTGTATGGAAAGCAGAAGGCCCATCTATGACACAAAGAATAATTCCCAAAGAAATTTAAACCCTTAGGCCACAGGATGGGGAGACGACTAGGACTTTCCAAGGAAGAAGATATCTTAATTTTTTTATTTTTTTTTAATACCAAATAGCAACATTTTCCCTGTGTTCCACTCCAAGAAACAGCAAAATGGAATTCTCACAGTGAAGAACCCCATTAATCTTACACGCGGGCTATGTTAGCAGTTCAAATTTCATAGAATTATAGACAGTTGAAAATGGACTTTCGTGATAAGAACTGTTGGATATTCTTAATATAGGTGCTGCTGTTAGTCTTCAAAGTAGCACTTACCTCTGCAGGTGTGTGCACAAATGTGTATGTGTGTGTGTTTACCTAAAATAAACACACTTTCTCTTGTTTTAATTCCGCTTCCTGCAGAATGGAAGATGGTGATTTCCAATGGGAATAATGTTTAAGAACAGAGAACAGGGAGATTATTTAGAATAACTAAACAATGGATACTGATAGTGTTTGAGTAGGTGATCCATTACAAATACTTTGTATAGACTACACAGTATAGCAGCTTCCAGATGTGTCTATCAGTGGACCAGATGCTTATGCTTAGAAATGGATGTTACAAAATAAAAAAACAAAACATATTTGTAATCACATTTGCTGTATCTGTGTTAGTTTTGCAAGACTGCTGCTGGTAAATATGAAAAGGAATCACGTAACCAGCTGCCTCATTTGATTTCAGAGAACTAAGGTAGTAGCAATACAGTGAACACAAAATATATTATTCAGTCACAGTTTTGCAAAGCATCTGCAAAATAAGTAAATAAATAAAAACCTGGAGATTTTGTTAAAATTCTTCAAATGAGCCTACAAAACAACACTTGCCGCAGAACTTCATTAAAGAGAATTAATGACATAATCTCTCTGTGTTTACTTCTTCAGAACAATTACTTGAGGCAGGAAATCTTTAGATAAAAACCTCTAATGATGCTAAGTCTCCTATCTGACCTCCTTCCCGAAAACATTACAGTTAATGATGACAAATTCTTTCCTTTTGTATCATAATAAAATTCAGTCTTTGCATGTAGTTCAATAAGAACAATAGATGATTTGGCCTCCTTCTTTCTGATTTAAATTTAAAATGGTAATTAACTTATGAGAAGTTTACAAAGGTGGAAAAATGTTTTCCTTCTTTTGTCACTGTAGATTTCATTTGTTCTGAACTTGCAATAAGAGATCAATTTAAAAAAGGCTAGCAAATTCAGAGGTTTGGGGGTACAGTGAATGAGGGCCTCTGCTTGTGCTTTTCTCTCTCATAGGCTGCAGAGAAAATAAGATGAACCTACAAGATACAGCCAGAAAGAGCAGGCCAGGTTAGAAGGAGAAAAGTACAGCTACAGATGGAAGAAAAACTACTAAAGTTCCATAGTAGGTAAAACTATAATAAGTAAGATATGCCACTGCTGAAGTGATGATAAAAAGCTTTCCTGGAGCTAGCCATAAATCTGAAAGCAGTGAGTTCATGCTAGAGGAAAGCACATCTCCGTAGTACCCGGGCTACTGTTGTCCACTGTGCAAGCTGAGCTCTGAGTCCCTGCAAACACCTGCATCTATGCTGGCTGCTGTGCTTCGTCGACTGGTGGTGTGCACGATCCTGTGAAAGGCAGGAGCTACGAGAAGAATTTACAAACCAGTAAAATGGAAGGGAAAGCAAATACTGCCAGTTAAACCATGTGCTTTCTGCGGTGCATTGCTGTCAAATCTAGACTGTGGTATGTAAGTACTCAGGCGGGAGAGCTCATTTCCCGATAATAGTGTCTAAGGGCCACATACTGTTTGGAAGCACAAAAGTGTCAGCTGATCTGCTTACCCACTGATACCACTAAACATAATGCGAGTTTATCACAAATTTTCAGTCATTATGCAAAAAATTAACTTTGGCCAGTGCTACTTGTTATCTACTGAAGAAAGAGTCACAGTTTTGCAGAAGAAATTATGGTGATGGGGATTATGTGTACAAGTAAGGATTGCAGTGTTGTTTTTCAATTTAAACTTTATGATTTTGCATCTGAGTCTACAATAAGTGCTATCAATAATGTTAGTGACAGTGAGTCCTCTACTGCTTAGGGTATTTGCATGAAACTTTTGTCCTTTAAAGTACCCACTATTAAGAACACATATGTAGAGAAGTCTCTGAAAATACTGGTACACTATGATGATATCATGAATTCCCAAGTAGATGATAACAGGGTTTAAATCCCAACAGTAATTTAAGCATTTCTTATACTAAAGCTGTGATCTGATAATCATTGCTGGAAAGGTGGTGGCAGCTTAAGACATAGCTATCCACAGCTGCTTGTTACTTCTCTGCCAGAAATTACCCTGGCAGTTTGGCTAGTGGGACAAATCACTGGAGTGCTCCTCATCAACAGCATCGCCGAAGTCAGTCCATCTAATTCAAACTGCTTCCGTGGCTGTGTGAAGTATCTTGGCTGATTTTACGCTAGAGTAGGTGAGGAGAGCTCATGTAGTCTGTCCCCTGGCTGAATTGTGGGGATGTGACTGCCTGCAGATAGCTGCTGCGGACAAATAGGAGAGACCTTCTGCACAGGTCGTCTGATGGTCACCTAATGCTGCTGCTGGTGCTAAGTTTGGCAGACTGGAATCAATAACGGTTGCTGTAAAGACTCCTTATCAGTCTGGATAAAGCTAGAGACTCTACAGAAGCAGCGTCTTAAATGCCTGAAAAGCATAAAGCTGACATTTGAGGCGATGTAGGTCTACTGATGCTGGGATTCATTATGAAAGCTCTTACTGAAATAGTCAATGAAATTATGCAAAATATTTTGTCTGAGTATGCCCCTTAGCATTGCACATTCAAAAGAAAAAGAAGCACGTTTAATTCAATATTGCATGTCTTTTACAGGAACTGGGTAACAGTAAGGCATTGACAAAGCTGTTAAAAGGTCATCAGAAAGTTGTTAGCTGAACAGAAGGTTGTGGTAGTCACTTTGTTACTGGAACTGAGCCAGGAGGGCTGAGGAAGAACTTTCACAGCTCAGGGAACGGCTGATACTTTCTTATAGGTCCAGCACAGAATGTAAAAGAATATATGATAATCTTTTGAAGTAGTTGCCGGAGCTTTCTACTTTCTGAATTTAAAATACATAGCACTGCAGTTCAGGCAAGAGAAACAAAACAGCAGACATGAGAACGGACTCTCTTGCCTCAGGGCAAGCACCCCCCAAACAAATAACACCCCCATGCCCCTCCCAATGCCCCAAGAGCAGCCCTTCTGAGTGTACTGAATTTTGCTGTTATCTACAGATGTTATCAGCTTTTATTACCTCCTTCTCAACAGTAAACATGATGCTTCTTAATTTCAACTCTCAGATAACTCTTTCGCAGGCTCTCTAGAAAGAAACACCCAAAGAACTAATTATTGCTCTAAAACACAGGAGCTCTGTTTTAAAGTAATTTTCCATCCCCATGTGGTTTTCTACCCTGTTTGAAAGCGTGGGTGCCTCCTGCTCTCCTCATATCACAGTGGCAGGGCTGGGCTGAGGTAGAGGTGACCATCAGAGATGATTGGGGAAGTAGGAAAGAAGCTGGATGCTCATCTGCTCATGGTGATTAGGTCTCAACTGTGAGATCAAGGGCTGCAGTGCACACGTGTGTGCTCTCACCTCATCCCAGTTGTGTACCAGGCACAGCCTTTCTGGGAAGGAAATCAGTGTATTTTGCTCAGAGGTGAGCCTAACACTCACAGTGAGATCCCTGGTTCTGACTGGTAGCTCAGAGCTGGAAGTTTTCACCCCATGCACCTGCTAGGCAGAGCAGACATCCCCTCTGAGTCCCAGGCAGACCCAGACTGAGGCAAGTGTGTCTTGAGAGCAGGAAGACTGTCAATACCAACCGAAAGGCCGTGTCAAGGTCCCAGGCTGGGACTGTTTGTTCAGAAGACGGATCAACAACGCAGCTGGCAAACATCCAGGATGCAGCTTCCCAGCCCTTTCCAAGCTCCCTGCCCCCATCATCACTCTTCTCGTCTTCTTTTTTGGTTCTGCAGGAGGTGCATCTGCTTAGCGGTCCTGGGAAGGGGGAGCAGGGGCTGCCAGGTCACCCCGTCAGAAGGCCACTGCTCTGCCAGTGTGCACTTTCTCCACATCCCTGCTCTCCCTGCCTCTTTCCAGTATGTCAGCATCGACCGCCTCCATCCCCAAACCTTGCATATGATCACAGATGCCCAGGGCTCTGGAGCTGGGGAGGGGTTAGTGAGAGATGCAGCAGCAGGTAGCAAAGAAGGAATTGTGAAGAAAATGGAGAACAAATATTAAAAAATAAATCAGCCTTCAGGAGGATTATGTGATTGCAGATAGTTATACCCAATCCATCACTTCTGTCATCAGAGCCCTGTCAAAGCCTATCTTAAATGGTTTCAGTGGCCTTTGGATTAGATCTGGAATCAATATAAAGTATTAAAAGAGCTGATAAAAACAGTGGCAACTCTAGGAGCTTGGCCGGTCAAAAGCCATCTTGGTGCCCGACTGATGCACCCTGCTCAGCAGCCAGCTGCATCACTGTTGGGCTGTTTGCTTCCAGAGGATGTGTCTGTGGGTGACAGTGACAAAGAGAAATGCATCCAGGGGACACCATTTGATCTAGAGCTGTGACAGGGCTGCTCCCTGCCAGCCAGAGCTGACTCTGGACTGACAAAGATGGTCATTCTAGATTGAACTACTAAATTGGCATCTACAATGCGGTAAGCCAAAAGAGAATAGGTTTGCTTTTTTGTGGAAGTACTAGTGCTGAAGTAAGGTGTTCTCCTTTTTGCTAAGTCTGCAAAAGCAATGACTACGATGGTCAAAGTCAAAGGAATACTGTCAATTTAGCAGAAGCCCAGTTTCTATAGAATTTCAAGTCATACTTGTAAAATCTGGTAAGAGCAGAGTTGTTTATATTGCACAGTTAATACTGAAAACAGTTTCCATAATATGTTTGATCTTCAGTTTCTCTCCTTCCTCATCCCTTGTAAATGTAAATTTAGTAATAAAATGTAAACTCTGTAAACATGTTTCAAAGCAAAAATCTAAAAACCTCCAGTGTTCCCTAAAACCTCATCTCACATCTTGTCCTCTAGTAGTGTCTCTAAGGGAACTTTGCTTTAGGAACTCACCAAAGAAACATACAGTGGTTAGGAAATAAATCTGTAGACTTTTGGAAGAGTTTTCTACCATTTTTTTGACTCATGGCAGATCCGGTATTTGTTGGCTCTTGTCTGAAAAGCCTAGGTTTGTTTTCTTGACTCACAAAATAGCAAAAGGTTGCATTCTGTAGCTAACTTTTGGGCATCTTCGGGAAAATGTATTAATTTTTGTCACATTGCTGTCACATTTGCCACAATGCAGCATTGTCTAAAGCACAAAGAAAATCTGTCTGGAAAGAATAATATGATATACTCCTGTACATGGCCAGGTAGATGCGCCCATGAGAACTCACAAATGTTTCTGAAGAATACTTGAGAAAGAGAGATGCCTAAACACAGGTGAAAGAAAACAACTCACAGACCCCCTCCCTTTACAAACTGTCTGGCTCGATGCTGTGCCGGGTTCACAAAAGGTTCTGCACACTGCTTGGAAAAAAGCACAAACATTTCCTGAAAAGGCACTTAGAGATAGAGTAACACTTCCCAAAGTGTTACTGACTCCTTCCTCACTTAAAAGAAAGCTTTGTGGCCATCAAGGGGAGGAGGGAAGGGAGTAAGTCTAGACAAACCCTTCTTTCCTGTGCACATGTTGAGCCCGGGAAGCAGGCTAACCGCAGGCTGAAAGGGAAATTGTCCAGCTCCTTCTGCTAGAAGATAGGCAGCGCTTCCCTATCTCCCCCGAGCTGGCACCAGGCACTGCTGGAGTTGGAACCACTGGAGAGAGCCCAATTCAAGCAGATCAACTGTGCTGTCTTTTGCTCTCTCAAATAATTTCAGTGGGTTTTCAGTTGGAGTTTCTTTTATTTCCTTCCAGTGCTAGGGAATGAGCTTGTGGTCAGAGAGGTTCCCCTTCGCCCCGAGCTGAAACCTGCTGTCATAACAGGCGTAAAGCCCTTTTCACCACTGCCATAAGAAGCATCCAGCTTTTGAGATAACAGTTTTTGAAACAGCACAGAAATGGTTACCAGTTTTGCCTTTTAAACACTGACAGTTTAAATAACTTTCACCCTCAGTTCAAGGATACTTGCTAGTGTTAACTGTTCTCAAGGATGGTTTAGGACCTTCAGGTAGATGGAGAGGACACAGTGTGCAAACAGAAAATGTTGAGCTATCATTTTCCAGCTACACATGAGAAAGAAAAAATGAAGAGAGCTGATTTTTTTAATGCAAAACCCAACACAGTCTTGCACTGTGGCAAACAGCAGAATAGTATAGTCAGAATACAACTGGGGAAGCTGCGTAGTTTAACAAATGCAAATGTGATAAATTGCTTGTTTATAAATTCCTGCTTGTAAATATAATTTGTGAAGTATTTATTAGGTAAAATCATCAAAATCATATGTCTCCAAGGTTGTGATCCATGTATTAGCAATGACACTCAGATTATTGCTAAGTGTTACCACCAGCCAGTTTTCATCATAATATTTTATTATCAATAACAATACATTTATTTGTACTGCTTTGTGCACTACCCAGGCTAAGTGGGATCTGCGATGATTACACTGCGAATGTGTCAGCAATATTTTGTCTGGGTCTCTGGGGAATACTAAGGACATGCACCCTGCCTCCACAGATGTCATGGTCAAAACTTTCAGTAATTTCATCCAGAACAAGACCAAGCCTTGCATGTGCTGCTCTGCTCTCTCTCCCAATGTGATCCCACTGCGTCAGTCTCCACAGTGAGGGCTCGGGAGCCCTCCGTGGGTTAGAGCTCCATGCCTGGTCCTGCCTCCTCATTGATTAATTTCCTGAACGCACTACATCTTGAAGTGGTTCCTCTTCTATTTCTACTGCTGCTTGTTATTTTAGCAACATTTTTAAAGTCACCTTGCTCATCCTTAAATGCAGTAGGTAAGATGCAGTATCTTTCCAACACGACACTATAGCCTTTACATGTGGAGGTATCCACAGTGAATTAAGACACTGTCCTTACAGCTTTGTCAATGCTTCACCTATATTTTTCCCATTTATCCTGGAAGACTCTCAGAAGACCTGGAAAATGCCTATATGGCAGTCGCTTCACCCGCTCATAGGAGCAGGCACTGCTCTAGCTGAGTGTGGTCACCTCTGTGGCCTTGTAGTAATACTGCACAAGCAGCTATCCCCAAAGGATTGGAAACAGATGACATTATAGATGTGTAATGTGTCAGAGGATCTCCTAGGCAACTTCCAAAACCCTTGGTCACATAGGGCACAAGATTTCAAGCCCCGAACACACATAAGTTGCATTGCACAATCATTTGTTGCACAGCTGACCGTCGCTGTCTCCTGTGTTAAATGGTTCTCCATCTGCACAATTTTGAAAGCCTTTGCCCTGGTTCTCTGTGCCACAATTACTGCCTTTACATAGACACCTTTTTTCTCCTTCCACTATATGTTTGATTTTTTTTCCTCTTTATCTCTTCTTTCACCTCTGAATCATTTTCCTAAAAACTGCACTTAAGCGTGATTATTCCCTCAGTTGCACAATTACATCACCCCTTAAAATCCATGTTATATTTGTGCATGAAGAATTCACTGTTGGATTCCCCGACCTTTTTTTTTTAAACCAAAAAATGAACAAGTAATGAAAGGAATAAACTCCTACAAAGTCTCAGTATTATCCTACTACACAGCAGTCATTGAGACAGCAAGTGAAAAGTAGCTTCTCCAACAAAAACGCTAGAGGAGGTTAAAAGAAATGTAGGTGGGTATTTGTCATTACAAAAGGCTTATTGTACAGAGCTGGTATTAAACATGAGGTGATATCCTGCGTATGTCTTTATACACCCAAACTTCAAGTCTGTGGGAATTTCTAAAGTGCAAAGAACACAGAATCTAAGCCAGAATTATTTGTAAACATGGGATACATGCAATTTATGTAACAGGCTACTGCAAGTTTATGAATCCAGGAAAGGAAATAATTACAAAGGAAATTAAAGTTAAAAATAGTCATGAACCACCAAAAAGGCTGTGCTTTCACCTCTTTCTCTGGCAACAGTGTTACACCCACTTGCTGTGTGTCACTTCATTCTTCTAGATAACTAGTAGGGCCAGGAATGGGGTCTCCAGTTTAAAAAAGAAACTTTACTTGGTAAATACTTCTCATTGTATGTTTAAAATAGGTTTTAGATTGCCTAGACAAAAGGCTTATACAATTTGCCTATACATCTAGCACAAAAAGTCTTCTAATAGTGTGTTTCAGTACAATGCACTTCTTTTGAGAGCAGGAATAACAAAAAATGAGAGAAATTTAAGAACGAAAGCTAAAGCTAACCTACCATCTGATGACATTTATTACCAGCAGAACACCATAAAATGCAATGTGTTATTAATAAAGTGATGCTGTAGAGCTGTAAGATGTGAATGCTGAAGGAATGGACGTAACTGCTTCTAGTTACCCTACAGACAATTATTTGTAGGGCTCTAGACACCGGATAAAATCCAGTATAAATCAGTAACACAACTAGATAGAAACAAAACAGGGAGAAAGAGTCAAGATATAGCTCTACGGCACTGGATATTACTGTTACCTGTGGTACACATGGTGGCACTGGGACGACGTCAGGGAGCAGGAAGGATGCCTGGGGTCTTTAGGGGCTTCCAAATACACACTCAAAGGTAGGCACAGGTTTTTAACAGGTTCAGTGAACAGATCATAGGAAAACATGACAAGCTAAAGGAAATCTCTGGGACCGTAATAACAGCAATAACTTCCTTAATAGCAACCATTTCCTTAGTAGTAAGGAAGTTATAATCCATACCAAAAAAAATCCATACTGAAAAAGGAAGCAGTAACATCATTAAGCTTAATGTGTGCATGTCTAGCCAGTGATGTGGGGGACAGGTGAGAAAGGTGGGGTTTTAAAATATTAAGTAAGTGAAGGATTTTGTGAAAAAAACTGTGCAGGTGCAACATAAGGACACTCAAGTGTGTTTTAGTAATTGCCAAGATACAGTGATGGGATATCATGGGATCCCTACCTGTTTGCTTGTTTGCACTTGTCATTTTCTGAAATTAAAAGTAACAATTTTTCATGGAAATAGGATTTTTAGTGCTGTCTGAAAACAGTTTTGATAGATGAATTTTAACAAGTTGTCAGTAAAAGCTTTTGGCTTCTACAGGCTAAACCCTGGGCTTGCTGAAATCAGCATTCATTTTATGTGGTTTCATGCCTGTTTCCTCACCAGATAATCTGTATGCAAGAGGTCTGAATGAGATGCACGAGATCTTTCCTGTGAATTTGGCTAAACGGCACCTGTTATAAAATGCAGATTTTATTATCAGTGTTGGTTTACAATCACACTCATTAATCACATCAGAAAGAATAGGTTTATTAAAATGATTGTTTGAAGAAACTAAAATAAAAACTGACATGTTTTGTTAGTAATTCTCATACACCACTCTGCTAATCAAAGTGAAAACTATATTGTTTAGTTTAGAGGAATATGACAGCATATCCCTTATGTAGGGTAAATTTTATTTTCCTTTAGATTTTATTTAGGATTTAATGAAGAATAGCTTGATCCTTCTACATTTTTCCTATATTCAAAGAGGATCTGGGTGCACAGATCCAGATACCAATAAACTACTCTCAGAGCAAGGAGGATTTCTCCCAGCTCAGGAGGAACCTGTTTGAGAATCAGTTTTTGGGTACACCATGAGATGGACAACTTCCATTGAAAGACTAACAACCCTCAGTGAAGCTTCTGGGATAAATATGCTTCGGAAGCAAAAAAGACACTGCAAGTACTGAAAGGTCAAGTATGGAATAAATTAATTCTGTAATTGATAACAAGTGACTTCCAGCTCTGGCAAATTATGTACTTAATACCAATTATTAATATTTGTTTGTTTTCTGAACTGAGTGTCTGTGATTTTATCCTAGATGAAAAGAACCAAAGAATTTAAGATTTTGCCACTAAGCTAAAGGATGTGGGTGTTTCTGACCCACGGGCTGCTGGCTTATGTTATAGTGAGTTTTTGCAGTGTCGCAAATATTTTGCATAAGGAGTATTTATATTTATTTATGTCTAAGCTCAGTGTTTGTTTTTAATGTAATCTAGAATGAACTCTTATAGTAAACACTGACGTTATTTAGAGAAAGCGTAAACCAACTGGTACTTCCATTTATATATACTCACAGCTCCAGCAACTTCAAAGCACTCACTAAAGCACAGCTGAAGACAGAATTTAGTTTTGTAATACACAGGCATTTTCTATTAATTTGTGATCGTTTTCTCAGAGCTGGGAGAACAAGGGAAATATTTTAAATTCTGGGCTGGTTACCACACTGCTCTTGGTCCACCCGAGCCAGAGCCCAGCCTAAGGTGCGAGACGCCCGTGTCTGCACCCTGCAGCCTCCTGTGATACTGAACACAGCTCCAGGAAAACAATTCCCCAACAATATTGTTAGAGAGTTCCCCGCAAGAAGATTGTCTGACAAGGACTTTTCAATCTGATAAAGACTATGAAGGGACTCTTTATGATTTCCTGATTAAATATGTCTCACAAAGTTACCGATGCTGGTGAATCAGCTTCTAACTCTGGAATAGTGAATGCCTCATTCTGCTTACTCGGGCTGGTGGCAGGGGGGCTGTTGCAGAAGACCGGTTGCTTTGGGGGATGCAGATGGAGCGTGGTGATGGGAGACGGGGCGAGGACAGTAGCGGCAGAAGGAAGGGAAGGCTCAGGGCTCTGCAATCATGTCATCTGGGGCTGGGTCCCTGCTCGCTCTCACACTGCTTGGGGAGGGGGTCCCAGATCACTGCGAAAGGACATCGCCCACATTAGCGGGCTGAAAGAGAAACAAGATCCTTGCTACTTAAGTGATGGCATATGGCAGTTCAGTAAGAAGTTGCTGGCTTAATTGCAAGAAGAAAATAATGGGTGGTAAGGGAGGCCTCCTGCCGCGTTACTGAAGGAGGAGCGCCGGTGTGGCCAAGCCTGATTCTTAGAGGGGTTGTGCCTGTGAGTATCCAGGTAGTGTCAGCTGGAGCAGTGACCACTCCATTCCTCAGGAAAATGCCAGGAGTATCCAGCTGCCCTAACAAGGTAGATAGTGTAAGTCTAATAAATAAGTATGAATGTTCCTGGTCACATTTTTGCTTTTGTTAAATAGTGTCATGTACCCAGCAGCTTCTGGTTCTGTATAAATTCTGGCAGCCTCAACATTACGTTGACTTTGACCCTTGGGTGGTATCAACCAAAGGTAAAGCATGTGAGTTAAAAAACTTGGGAGCTTTTAGAACAATGTTCAGAGAAGCATCTTCCACTGCAAAACAGAGGAGTTATAAATAATTTAAAGCTGATGCTTTTACTCAACTGTGCCTCTTTCCTTACAAAGAAACTCTTGGAGTTTTAGGCATAAAAATAAACATTCTGAGGCAAATGGGAATGCCACCTGATGTAAAATAAGTTAAAGCATAGACGACAGGGTTATAATTTTCCTTAAATTGAAATTTATATGATGAGACAACATTTATAAAATGTCTTTCCAATTCCCATGCTGATAACTAAAGACGCAACATCATACGCTGCAGAGAATTAACAACGAACTATTCTCTGTTTTCTAGACCATGAGAAAAATTTGGGCAAGCTTTAAAAGTTATACCCCAGGGACAACATTCAAGCCAGGGCTGTTCATGCTATGTGCATGTACATAACACCATCAGAAGCTGCCAGTTTCCCCCAAAAAGCAAATGAGCCTCTGGTACATTAGACAGCGGACAGAACTCTAGATATGACAGTCATTATGTTACTCTACTTTTAAGGTATTGAATCATATTGCAGTGCATTATATTTCATCTGTTAATCTCAAATCACCTTGAGAATGGCTCGATGTGTCGGGAGAGGCTTTCTTGGTACTTCAGATCTGAATCATTGACTGGATTACAGAAGACAAAGGCAATTAATCATCTCCTTTCTCTTATCACCTGAGCTTTTTGGTTTATCTGGATAACATATCTTGAAGCTTTGATTATTTGTGTACCCTTTCAAAAATTTCTACATTTGTATTTCTGCAAATAAATTTCAAATGTCAGATACATCAGTGTACAGAAGGAAGAGCTGAAAGAAGCAATCCAGCATCATTACTTATTGGGAAGAAAATGAAGGGAAAACTCCTTTAAGATGAGAGAGAAGGAAAAGAAAGCAGGGGGAAAATATCAGGAGCTAATTTGTGGGCACTCCTCCAAAGGGTCATGGGAGGCAATGGAAGGAATGAAACTGGTGATGGAAATCAGCAACACAGACAAACATCCCAAAAAATGCAATCTTCAAAAAAGCAGCAGGCAATCGGGCAGGGGTGCTGTGAGAATCCACAAACCTCATGTCAGCGCAAACCTATGGCAACCACCAGCTCCACTCCCCGTCACACCCACGCAGCACCCCTGCCTCCAAGGAACTGTGCTCATGGGGTCAGAAACTTCAACTAACACCAAATGCTCACCTCGAAAAAGAAAAGCCCAGCACCCAAGGCTTTCCACAGCTCCAGGCTGTGCTGCAGTGACCTGCAGTCGTCCATGTGTGAGGTTCCACACTTTGGTGAGAGCCTGCGAAGACCGAATTTGTTTAGACTGAGACAGATGATGCTGACAAAATAACTCTCGGGTATAAAAAAATGGGGGATCTGAAAACCGAACATATACAAATCTAATAATTAAATAAGACTGTTGCTGCTAATTGCTAAAATTATTCTTTGTTATCAGTTTTGGAAATAGTTCTTATTATTGCTGCATTAGCAAAGGGACCAAAGACATTTAAAATAGCAATGCTGCTGACTATCATAAGGCAAAGTGAAGCATGCTGTTAGATTGCATGCTATAAATACGCACATGTACTAATTTTTTATATAAACACAGTGGCATGTTGGACTTAAGATGGCCTTTATGTAAAAATACTGTGTGGAATAACTTCTGTTCTTGATTTTGTCTGTTGCACAACTAGACTCAAAACCTCTGCATTTCCTCCCCACCACTGGAATTGTGATAGGACCCAGCTACCCTGGCTTTTCTGTTTCAATCCTGGTAACCTTAAGTTGTGGTATTACACGAAGTACAGAAACCATTTCTCCCTCTGCCTGATTTTGTTCTGGGACACCTTCTGCCCTGTAATTGATAGTTTAAAAATAAATCTAGTTTTGGCCTTTTCAAACGTAAAAATATTTTCTTGAGAAGAAAGTGCATGTTTCTTTTACAGAGAAGGTAAATATTAGTGCCTTTTGTGAAACAAATAGGTTCAAAGTAGTAGAGAAGTAAATATTTTTCCTTGCATTAACTCCGTATGTCAATTTTCTAGCCAGGCCTGTATCAGCATTAAAGCTTTTCTTTCCATCTCTTACACCAGGCAAAGGCCCACCTTCCCCAAGCTCTAGTGCTAGTTTTGAGCTAAAATTTCTTCATGTGACCTAGCTGCATGGTCCTCATTAAAGCCTTCAGGCACCATGTGGATAAAAAAATTTGGAAGAGCCTCCCGAGACCCTGAGCATCCATCCCCTTGGTGCAGCAGGTCAGTGCATCGCTGGAGTGCACGGCTCTACCAACACTGGGAAATGAGGCGGAAAGGGGGGGGCTTCACTATGAAAACCAGAAGTATTTAAGCAATATTTTTCTTACTATGCTTAGTATGATGAGAATGTAATAAAAAAACACAAAGGATAAACCTCGTTAGGTAACACTTGCTTTGATGGTAGTTCATCTGCTGGGCGGAGGATGCCTGAAGCTGTTCTGAGCACGGCACTGCCCAGCCATGCTGCTCAGGATGCCGGGGTGCAGCCGGGGCGAGGGTTCGCCTCTGGTTTTGTGGCACTGCAAGATCATGATGCTGCTTGAGGGATAATCCCACCGGTGCCTTTCTGCGCCGGGTTAAGAGATCTCACCAGGCGCCCAGGGGCATTTGTGCCCTTGTGCAGTGAGCAGGGTCAGCTTGCTGTTTGCTGCTCTGGCTGAAAGTTGGCTCTGCAGCGACAACTGTGCAGTCTGCTCGAGCCAACGTGGGGCAGGAGGCAAGAACATGTGGCTCGTAGCGAGAAGCCACAAGCCCTCTGCTCAGCTGGGCTCAGTTTCACTTTGGCTCAAGTGAATCCATGCAGCCCATAGACAGGTCTCACTGTCAGGACACTGAGAGCAGGATCCTGGCTTAGGGGATCTGTGTTTCCCCTCCAAAGGATTTATTTTGCAGGTAGGAAGCAGTACAACCAGCCTTCTAATCTAGGTGCCCAAGGCTGGGAGACACGGCATGCTGCAGCCTCCGGAGGCCTCGGAGGCGTCGAGGGAACGCAGAGCTCAGCACAGGTCTTGACAGCGTGCAAACACCACATGGGAAGAGGTACGCACACACGCATGCACGCTCCGTTACTGTTTCGGTTTCCTCCCATATGCCACCGAAGTCTGTAGGGTGCACGCCTGGGTGACTCTAAAGAAATCGGTGTGTTTACCATGTTTTACTACATCTGGCAGTCAGGTCACAGCCACGCGTGTGTTCAAAAATGTCTGACAATTAGCTTTTTATCTGCCTGTCTTCTGGGGGCGAGTTCTGTTCACCTGCTTTGGAAGGAGCGAACAACGGACAGAAAAACCAACAGCCAGAACGCAGAATTACCCAGCCACTGGGTAAACACAACACTTCGGTGCCTCCCAATTAAGGAATGATGGACCTGCGAGCAAATGGGAAAGCGGGACGTACTGTGGACTGACGGGCGCTCGGTCCCTCGGCTCCACAGCCTCCGCTGACTGACTGGAGGCCCGACGGCAGCCCGGGCCAGCGAAGGCCGGCAGCCCTTCTCCTCGCGGGACGCTTCTGCACGGAGTTGTGACGACGGCGGAGAGCTGCGTCTGTTGCAAAATCCCTCAGAGAAATTAAAATTTAGGCGCTGTGTTTATCGGCTGGAGATACCACCAGGCGAACCCACAGCACCGGGGCTCCGCCAAACTGCGCCACGGCCTGCGCATGCGCGGCGCACCCCCCCACACACCGTGAAGGGGCGGGAGATTCTCCCGCCCCCCCCCATGCGATTGGCGGCGCGCCCCCCTTCTTCCCGCCCCTTCGGGGAGCCACCGCCTTTGCCATTGGCCCCGCGGGTCGGCGGCGCCTCGCGGTTGGCTCCGGCGGTGCTGCGAACCGGCAGCGCTGTGGGCGGGGCGGCCCGCCGTTTGCCGTGAGGTGCGGGAGGGCCCCGGCCACCGCTGCCGCCGCCGCTTCCGGGTCCGTGGTGAAGCCGCCGCGGAGGACGATGGCGTAAGTGCGGAGGGGCGGCGGCGGGCGGGATCGTACTCCCGTTCCTACCGGATTGGGCCCGGTGCGGGTCCGCCGCGGGCTGGTTGAGGAGGGATCGGGCCCCGCCGGCGGCCCTGGGCCTGTCGGGCCCCGTCGCCGCCGCCGGCGGCCTCCGTGAGGGAAAAGGCGACCGGGCGGCTCTGAGGGGCGGCAGCCGCCCCCGCTGCAGGAGGAGCTGGGGCCGGCGAGGGCCTCCGCCGTGCCGGGGAGGGGGCTGGGGGGCCGGGCCGCCCTTCTTACGCGCCCGCCGGTGCTGAGGCGGGGGCGATCGTCCTGTGCCGCCTCGTCGCCCCCCACTCCCCTCACAACGGGGCGTTGTGTTACCGGTCCCGGCGTGTCCCCCCTTTCCTCCGCCGGCCCCGTCCGCTTTCCGTGGAAGCGGTGGGAGAGGAAGCCCCTCCGGTTTCACAGGTTCCCGTTTTTTTGTTGCTTTTGGTTTGGTTTTTTGTTTTGTTTTTTTTTTTTCCCTTTGCGTATGTCTTTTGTAGGTTAACGCCGTGCAGAAAGGGTGTCAGGTCAGAGGACGGGAGTTCAGGCGCTTCCAGTTTTGTTTGGCCGGCGAGGAAAGTTTCACTCTTCCTTTCCCTGGCCGGTGAAAGACGGATCTCTGCCAGCGCCCGCCGTCCTTAGAGGGTTTAACACACACACACGCTCATCTGACACAAAACGCACCTGCTTTTTGACTTGTCCAAAGCTGTAACGATAACGTGCTTGCGCTTCACATTGTCAATAAAAAAAATCTGATGTAATTAATCAATACAACATGCTCGAACACATTAATACGGTGGAGGTGTATTTTGAAGATTAGTGTATAGCCGGTATCCTGGTCATAATCTATGTCTGGATTTGTTTCCTGTCTTAAGGCACATCTCCACAGCAACCTTCACGAAACTTTGGGAAAACTTCCAAAGTTGGTAGTTTGCTGCAACAGATGTATCTATCTATAGATAATTTTATCAGGTTTAATATGAGAAAAGACCACGATCGTTGCCATGGGAGTTCTTGTGTTGTGTAATTTGATTAGTTAATTCTACTTTTCTGGCTCTTTTTTTTTTTTTTTTTTTATTGTAGCTGTGCAGGTTTTTTTCCATTTTTTGTGTGTAAAATGTGATGACCAGATAAACAATTGGGCCAGAAATTTTGGCAACTGAGAAGAAAAACTGAAGTGTAGGAGGGAGTAGTCCTGTTGATTATAAAAGTATGTTAATAGGTTATTCAAATAGTCATTGGTAAAAGCAGTATTTAAGGTCCGATTAGGCAGTTGGCTCCAAATGGATGTTCAGGGATGTTCGCTTAGGATCATGGCCTGAATTTGCACAATTTGACAGTGTTCGTGAACAGGTTAGTGCATGAGTAGATTTTGCTCATGGTGCATCGTCTTGGGTTGATTGGGTGGAGGTACATGCACGTCCGGGACTTGTCTAGGGAGAGCTCTCATCCTTGTGTGTGGCATGCTGAACTAACTCGCCCCTTTTGGGTATGCCTTTAGAAAACTTTGGCATGTGAAATATGCATCAGCTGCTCTCTGGTAATTGCTCTTTTGCATAATTTTGTCCTGTGGGAAATAGGCAAAGTTTACTGCTCTTCATTAGCAGTGTTGCAGAGTTATCCTGTGTTTACGGTGGTGTTGAGACATACTACCTTCTCCTAGTAACTTTTTATCTTCTTACATAACTTCTTATAGCACTTGTTGCTGTGCCAAAATCTTTGGGTTGATTGTAGACTGGGACAGACACTAATGAGACCTATATGTAGTTCACTTAAGGATGATGGTGTATGTAGTCACAAGACCGATTTTTAGTTTGATTTATGGCAGATTTCCCCCTTTCTCCAAACCGTGACGGTGTGTCAGAGGAGAAAGTTAGAGGAAGTACTTCTGGAAAAATTCATATGTAAGGTGTAGAAGACTCAATTTCATAGAGTATTTCAGAGGTACAATGCTGAAGTTCAAATTAAAAAAAAAAAGGGGGGGGGGGGAAGTCATTGCCTTGTTGAGACCAGCCCCAAAAAAGAATTTTTTTTTTTTTTTTTTTTAAATAGAGGAGTGTGCATAAGGGAATTTCTTTTTTTCCTTTTTTTTTTTCCTACTGTTATGAGCCTTTAGGTTCTGTTGTTTGGGTTTTTTTGGTTTTGTCCTTTTTTTTCTTCTGCAGCATCAACAGCTGGCAATGTAAGCAGGAAAACAACCCTCTCTCCTGAACAAGTCTGGGAGGCAAGGTTAAACAACATATTTTTATTTTTTTTTAAATTAAAATGAAATGAAAAATCATCCAAAGTTCAGTTAGGCATTCCTAGGCTAGCAGTTGAGTGATGCAAAGAGTGTACTGTATGTTGGTTGCCATAGCAAGAGTTTCTTTGATTTCTTCTGTATTAAAACATGTCCTGTACTACTAAAAGTAAATAAACAAAAATATGTCACTTCTGCAGTTTTGGACACTGGATCAGTAGATACTAGATTTTTCTTCTGTTTTCTCTCGCTGCTCTCAGAAGAGTGTTAGATTTTGTTTTAAATTTTTTTTACTGTAGATGCTTCTCTGGTGGTTTCAGTTTCTCTGTTAGGTAAAATAAATCTCATCAGGTAGGCTACTGTAAGAATGATTCTTATCTTACAGTTCCTTTGAATATACTTTAATTTTCATTTAGTTAATTTTTAAGTAAATGTGTTATTTACTAACGTAAGCTGCTGTAGCGCAAATGTTTTTCTAACTAAGGCTGTTCACACACTGGTTTAACTAGGTGTGACTCTCTTCTGTGCTCTGTTTTTAGTTCAGCTGTTTCCGCTGGAGGTGGTAGCAAGATTTCATTAGTGTAATTAAAGCATTAGCTTAATTTGTTTACAGTTTACCGCTATTGTTACTTCAAGCACTAGCAGAGGGGGAAGAAAATAGGCCTGAATCTTAGTTATTAGAAAAAGAGCTGCTGGTGTTTAGTTCAGTGTAAAGTATGAAGCCAGTGCAACATGTCAGATGGCAGAATTGCTGTGCGGCTGCTGTCACTTAGCTTATTTTTTTTGTACATGTGATTTTTGAGAACAACTTTCCTTTTCTTCCTTCCTCTTTCCCTTGTTTGTTGATTAAAGAATAGCTGAGCTTCCTAAGCTGTGCTGGGACGGATTTGAAGTCTTCGGACCTAACTGGAGTGTTTTGGGAAAGGTGCCAAGGTTGGCAGCTTTTTGTTTTGTGAAATGTGCCTAATGTGTATCTGGGTGCTGACAATGTCATGATACCTTCAGAGGAAAACTCAGCTGAGTTGTGTTTATGTTTGTGAGATTCCTTTCTACTATCATTTAATTATCTAAAGCTCTGATTTCATAGCAGCTGTTGCTGGAGACCCTTTGAAAGAAAGTGATGGAGTTGGTGGGATGCAAAAATGCCATTTCTTTCCTTTTCTCTAAGGAACTGCTGTGGGTATGGCTCCTTTACTGGAGATGTGAAGCATCCAGGTGTATTATCTATGTTCACTTATTGAGACCAGGGGAATTTCCCTCCTGTTGTTTAATGTATCATTTTGGGTGTAATTGTGACTCTACTGTCTTGTAATTGCTGTAGAGGTTGGGAGTTGAGTATCCTCAGAACGGTAGTTAACCTCTAATAACATCAATTAACATATATTCGATCAATGCTCGATTTCTGTGAAAATCTGAGGAATATGTCTGATGAATTTCAGCTCCTGGTTTATTCCCCCCCATGAATTCTAGTAGTAATAAGGGCATTGGCAGCACCCATTATTTCCCTACCTGCTTCATAACCGTATTAAAAGTGTTTATTCTCAATATCACGAAATGCTAGTTTTTTTCCGCACCTTTGGATACCAGTTTTATTCAGCTGTTTATACAAGGTGTGCCAGGAAAAGAGTGTTACAAAGGATGTGATAAATAGACATTTCTTCTTTTTTCTCCTTTTCTTATGCAGCTCAAGACTCCTATTACCCTAATGCTCTTGGGCACTGAATAAAATACCTGTTGTCTTCATCCTCAGCTATAGGTACAGGACAGACCTTTTTCAGGTGGGTTGTTGCTCCCTAGGCTGCAGCTGTCTGCCAAGCAACTGCACTCTGGTGACCAAGAGCCTGATGACTGGGCTTATGTTTTTTTGTCTGTCAACTCTTTTCATACAGGCATGCTTTCTGTAAATTTTTAATGGCTTTGTTCAAGCAGTGTTTTTTTTTCCTCAGTGTTAATCTGTCAGGCTGAGGTTAAAACTAGTTTACCTATTTGGTGTGATTGAAATGTATTTATAAAGATTTGAAGCAGCTGCTTTTGAGTATTTGGTGCTTTAGGGATAGCATATTTGCTGTGAAAATTGGATCGAATTTGGTATACTAGAAGCAGGCTGGAAATGAAGTGCATCCCCCAGGATTATAACATCCCTTGCATCTTTTTAGTACTGAGGAAAGCAGATCAATGTGTGACACAAGTAATTAAAATTAATTTTTTAAGTCTGTTAAGTGTGTGTTTCTGCTGTAAAGAAAGCCTGTCTGATCAGGAGGAGCAAATCTACAGCAATATTGAACCCTCACATCTTCAAGCCAGTCCACTATATGCTTTGAACATGCCAAGTGCTCTAAACATGCACAACCTGAAAAGCAGGCCCCAAGTATTCCAGTTTGGGCATCATAAATAAAGGATTTGGCCTTTATCTCTCCTTACTTCATACATCTCATTTGCAGAAAGAAGACTACATAACCCCTTAAAGGACTGCTGTGAAATAAATACAAGTATTGGGATTCTGTCACTTCAGTGCCACAGGATCCTCTTCTTCTCCTGTCCTCCTCCCAGGAGAAAGCTAATATGTTTTGTATGTATTAACATGGTATGTGGTAAATGAGAGCCACGAGTGACATACTGAAGAGTAAAGATGTGCTTAAAAAAAAAAAAAAAGATGGGGGGAAAGGCAGGTAAGCCAAAACACTTGCTATGGTTTAGGACTATTCCAGCATGTTAACTGAGCTTATTGTCACAAAACAGTAGAGACCTTGAGAAAATACTATAAACAAGCGCAGAGAGGTAAATGTGAAGTTCTGAAGTTCTCTTCCTCTTTGGTGGATTTTCTTTCTTGTATTAGCAGGGTTGGTTAAGACTCAGTTTCCCACTCAGGCTTAGATTTGGAATGTATACTGTTACTTTAGAAGAATACAGTAGCAGGATGAATGTAAATTACAGACTCCTCAACCTATGGGTCAGTGTTAGAGTGCAACAGTTAATGTTTTGTCTGCTTGCAAAGTCATTTTGCACGCAGGAATAAATGCAACAGAGGGTGGCTTGAGTGCAGGCAGCTGAGAGGTAGGCATGATTTAAATCTATGGGTATAATATATAGGATGTGGAAGATGAAGGCAGTTAGGTGCAGAACGGTCAACAGAAAGAAATGCTGGTTACTGAAAGCAGCTAATATCTGTCCTGAAAACTCGGCATCTCTTCCTCGTAACAAACACGATGATCCAGATCTTGCCTCTCATTCTCCATGCTGTATAAATGCACAAGGGCATTATAAACAGTGTGTACTACTTCAGTCTCTGCGTGTATCCCCTTTCTATTACACTAATTCATATGGCCAAAATTGCTTCATAATTTAAGTGGATTAAGCACCTGGTTCATCTGAGATGCTTACCGAGAGCCCACATCTAGTGCAGGTGTTGCTGCTGCCTGTTTCTGAGTGGTTAAACTTTCATTGCCATCATCCTCTTCCTCAGGTGATTTGATCAAGGCTGAAGGGTGCCCTGACAAAAAAAAAAAAAAAATCAGTGTGGGCAGCATGTTTAAGGATCAGCTGTGGAGCTCCAAAATGATGTATTGACATATGATGACTGATGGGGGATTCCTGAGTTTATTTGCATGCAAATAGCAAATGTAGTCCAGAAAACTTCCAAGGATATCCAATTTATGGTTCTGGGTAGTGATGACAAAAAAAGATGAACACTGTTTAAGCAACTAAGTATCAGGATCCCATGACTTGCAGTCTCTGAGTTGTCTTGCTGCAGTCTTGTTTGGAACATAATGATATTTAATGTCCTGTCTCAGTATCATGTAACATTGGGTGATAATTTCTTAGGAAAAAGTGCCAAGTTGCTTTCTTGAGAGATGAAATAGTGTTTGTGTTTGTTAAGGTGGTAGGCAGTCCTCACCAATTGACAGCACTTCCACCGTGGTCTTGATCACAAAAGAGTGACCGTGTTGCCTCTTTGTAAGAAAGGGAAAAAACCAAGTTCTTTCTTCCTTTTTGCTGAAAGTGTTGATTTTTGTTTCTCTGGTTACCCTGTCATTCACGGGTTAAAGGCTCTTGGAGGCTGCCTGCAGAGGCATCATCTGCTTCATAATACAAGTTGACATGTGGGTTTTTTATTAAGGTACTGCAAATGTCTTGAAGCAAATGACACTGCCATTATGTGATTTAATTTGCTGTTGTAACGTCCCTTTTAAAACAAAGGCTTATTTTTTAAGGTGTGTGTGTGATGCTTATTATTCCTCTTTGTAGGGGAGCTAAGTTAGTGGCTTCTTTATCATCACTACTGGAAGCAATGTCTGGTGTTTTGGTGTTCGGGGGTTTTTTTGTTTGTTTGTTTCTGTTTATTGCTTTCATGTTCTTTCTTCCCTATTCTATTCCTTCTTACAGAAGAGGTAGCAAACAGATTGTTAGCACTTATTCTTGGGACTCTACTCGTGTTTTAGTTCAAAACATAGGCTCTTAAGTCATGGTACTGTATTTACCCAAATGTAGGGGAGAAACAAGTGCATTAAAGGCAGGTTTCTTCAACTTTTTCCACATTTTGTTTTCAAGTTATAATAGTGAGAGGCAGTATGGATATCATAGGAAAAACTGGATAAATTGTTAGTTTATTGCTAACACTTCTAAATACTGACTGTTCCGAAGATGTTTTGCTGCTCAAAAACTAAGGTCTTACCAATGTTATTTAGTTTTATGTTCTAGAGCTCTTGATGGAGAGCATCAGAGACTTCATAAAGAAAGGAAATAAAGTCTACTAAGTTTTTTTGAGGTTGGATACTGACAGGAAGACAGGCTGCCAGGAGCTGGAAGGTGTTTAAAAAAAGGAGGAAAAAAAAAAAAAGCAGAATTAATGCTTATATGCCTATCTTCCTGTAAGAAGGCTTGCCAGATAACATCCAAGGGAGAAGACTTCAAATGAAACTAATGCAAGTAAAATATTGCTGTGTAATTACAGATGTTATGGAGATGAGCTACTCCCTGTTAATCACACTTAATTAATATAACCCAGTTGCAAAGTGATTTATGGGTGGTTTGAGTAAGTGTTTAAGATCAGAAGGACTGGTTTTCTGCTCTTTATAACAGAGATACTATGTAGTCACTTTTTATAAGATGATGCAAATCCATCCTTAAGCAGAAGAATTAATGGACACAGTTGATTAGGAGGTTATGGGAATTTTCCATAACTCCTGAAGGTGTCTGCTTCGGCCTTTCCTTCCACAGGGGCATGGGGTTCAGTCTCATGTTGTCTCATATTCCCTTTTTGAATGTTAGAAGGCTTAATACAGACTCATTTTTACTTGTATGTTCAGTTACTTTTTGACTTACTGCTATGGTACAACAGTTTTATAAATTTATTTGCTATTATATGCTGTATAGTGCATTCAGGGTACTAAATTTGGAGAGTGTATTCTCGCATTCTGTAATCCGTTTTAGGGAGGTACATGCCTAGAAACTCTGTTTCAGCAGAGAGGAGTGGAAGTGTTTCTGGAGCTCTAGAGTAGAAGAAAGGGTAGCTGAGTATCATGAAGATGTTATTGAAGAAATAAAACCAGTAAATTCATATTTGTGTGAAACAGACTGTTAGAGGTTATTTAACAGGGTACATACTCAATTTTCTCCAAACCATACTGTGCTTGTTATTAATTTTGGTTTGTTTTTGGTTTTGTTTTTTTTTTGCCTTCAGTTCTATAGGTGCTGGTGCAAAAACAGTTTAGCAATGGATCAAAGAAAAAATGATAGTTTTGTCCCAAGTATCACACAGTTGGAAGACTTCCTAACAGAACATGACTCCAATGTTGTTTGGCTGTTAGTAGGTAAGGTGAATCTATTCTGTTTTGGTTAAATGTTTTTTCGTGTGTGTACTTTTAAACATGCTTCTCTAAATGTTGGCATACCAATATAAAATTTCTTACCAAATTACATCACAATGTTGAAAACAGTTTTTTATTTGTCATACAGCTGCTTAGTGAAGTATAGCAATGCTGCTTAAGTAATTAGGAAAGAAAAAGTACAGAACTGTTTCCAATACTAATTGTGCTGCAACACTTGGGAGATAAGTCCAGTGTGCAAAGGACGATGCTCTGCAATTTTAACTCTGCAAAATAAGAACTCAGTGAGAACTTCTCTCCATGAAATAAGTTTTTTCTAACACCAGAGTAAGCTGGTGATTAACTGTAATACCATAAGAAAGGATTAGCATTGTAGCACATGACAGGCAGATACAATAACTTTGTTATACCAATATGTACCTATCTGCCATTTATTATGGTATAGTTTGAAAAGTGATATAAAGATTATTGTGTTTAATGACATAACTTCTAGACTAAATGGTGTGCCACAATAAGCCTTTAAGCCAAACTATTGTGTACTCGGTTATGGGCTGCTTTTGTAAATGTGCCTGATTTAGGTATGCTCATGTTTTTATAACACTAGTGCCATTGTTTATATTTGGGTAGGTACTTCTTTTATTTTCTGAGCCTATGAACATGTGGATCAGGGACAGCAAAATAAAAACTAAGTTGTATTCAGGTCTGGATGAGAGTGCTAGAAGTGTGTGATGAATTCGTACTTTTCCAAAGGTAGAGAATGCCTGCTTTTCAGCCTTGATTCTTGGACCTGGAATGAGGGGCAGCACAGGAAAAATAACTTTGTTTTGACTTCTGGGATGGTAAAGCATGGCTATTGACATATTGGAATTATTTTTCAGTAGGCCAAACTGAATGAAAAGGACATAGGCAAACTAGCTGAGGGTGCTTTCTAAATATTATTTCTTTCACTTTTTACTACGTTGACATGGAAAGCTTCTACTCAACGTAAAATTCTAAATGTAATCAAGATGAAAATAATGGAATGACCATGCTGATAGTTGCTCACGGTAAAATGTGGAACAGATGCAGAAAAGATCTGAAAAATTTGTCCCTGGAAGCTTTGACTTGAGAATTAGAGATGTTTGGGTCTTTCATGAAAGAATAAAAGTGTCAAATTGCAGCCTGCAGAATTTTCTTTTTCTGTTTTTCCCTCTCTGCGCTGGATTCCTGGAGCAAACTACTAGTAGTTCTACTTGGAAAGTATGTAGGATATAAGCAATTCCATTTAACAGCTATAATTTAAACCAAAAGCTTTGCTTAGCTTTCTTATTATCTTGAATATATTAAACTTACAAATTTCTGTTTCATAGAAGGGTGGATGGAACTTCAAGAAATAATATAGTCCATCCCCTTTTTCTACAAGCAGAATAACCTATATAGAATTATGCAGTTTTGGGGAGCTGCTGATCCCTTAAATTGTAAGAAACCACCTGCTATTCCAGAAACAATGACACAACAGAAAAAGCTGGGTAGCCTCCTGTTGTTATGAGGTTTGGATAGAAACATATTCAAGTAATATTTATTAACTGACCCAGTTTCAACCAGCCTTTCCTCCTTTGCTTTCATCTGCTGACCTATGGCATCCTGTTATAAGAGAACAAAAAATTATGTCAATAGTTTCTTCTCCTGAATCCTGGAACAGCTAACTATTGATCGCTGTAAAAGACGTGATGAATTCTAGAAATGAACATGCTCCTCAAAGAGCTGTTGCTCCATTCTAGAATAATTTCTAAAAATCACATGCAGTAAAACTTTCCAAATGTAATTTCCAAACTGTAGTTTCACTGAAGAGGCTTTTAAAATCAAGAATATAATAATGAGATGAATAGAGTTTATGGGATCTGTCCCTTAATAGCAGAGACTAAATTTGCTGAGGAGAAAGAAAAGGCTACAATTTGTGGCAGAGGTGAGACTAGTGGTAAAGGCAGTGGATTAGGACCGTAATGTCTGGAAACTGCACTAGTTTGCTGATTTTTCTCAGTATATGTCACCTTAAGAGGGTACCTTCTTGGCTTTAGGTATGTAGAAGTTAAGTGTCTAGTTGAACTTTAATCTCGAATTAAGTTTTGTTACTGGAATGAGACCCTCTGAGCATGAGTCATTCCACCTTTCTCCCTACATTGATGGTGGACCAGCAGTGAGTAGCTTACTCGTCTGAAAGCGAGGGGAGGTAAATGCTGTCCTTGCAGTATGCCTTCACTGAATGCCAAGAGCAGTTTCTTTCCTGGGGTGTAGCTTTAACCCTCCCTGCCTTGTTCCTGTGTAATCACCCACACAGATTTGATTTGTTTTACATGTCAGACAGCTTACCTGCCCAAGTGTATGAGCTACTTGAATTTCGGCCACACTGGATCCATTTTCCAGTAAGGAAAAGACAAAGTCTTGCAAGTCTGTCTCTTCTACCTTCTCCTCATCTTTCAACAAAGCACAGGTGTTACAAAGCAGTGGAGCATCCCACTGCAAAAAAAATTCAGGGACAGTAAAAGGACAGGTTGTGTTTGTAACTTTTTTGTGGGGTTTTTTTTTTACTTTCTGCAGAGTGAAGGCGTCATACCTGTATGCCTTTCTGCACTTCAGATTTCCCATAAAAGGCACAAGAAATCTAAGCTTTTCAGTATAAAGTGTATACATAAAGGAAAAACTTCTGTTACAAAGTTCAGTTAGTATAATGTGTAGAGTTACTGCAAATACAAAAATTGCTTTCTTTTCTACTCTGCTTTGGATGAAACAAAGTGGTAATTATCAGTAAAATGAGTTAGAACTAGTCTGTTCCCTGGCAGTCCCATTCCTTTTGGATTTGTCCTTCTGGAAGCTTTCAGAACCCTTGTAGTTGGAAATAGGTTACTAGCTCTTAATCAACTAAAGTAAAAATTACTTTGGGGATTAGCAGACCTAATTTTTTTTTTTTAAAAACATGTTTCTCATTGGATTGCTATTTCCTTTTTTTCCCTATCAAATTCCATGCTTGCACTGTTAACAGATTTCTGCTAACCCAAGGACTGGTTCATTTCTCTCAGGATACAGCAACTTAGGAAATGGTTTCATATGTGATAATGTTGTTTCCTGTGCCAAGATATGAAAGACTAGAAATCTGTTTTACAGTTCATGGTGTGGAGAAGGCAGGAAAAGGAATGTAGTATGACTTTTGTGGTGGTTTTTGGTTTCTTTTAGGGTGTTTTGAAATAAATGACCATGTGGGATAATCCATGTTATTATTTGATCTATGAAATTTAACTACTTGGATGATAAGGGATGTAATGACATATGTGGTGCCTTTTTGCAGGTCCTCTGGAGGACAGGGTTTTTAATATTGAGGAATGGAAAAGCAGTGAAGAATCTATATTTTTCTGAACTTTGCCTTTCCCCTTTTCCCCGTCTCCCATGTCTTCACATCCTTCTCATACCATCTCTCTGAAAACACTCATTAAAGTGTCCCATCAGTTTCAAATTTTTTTGGAGAGTAGGAAGAACATTCTTGTGCTTTATAGTCTTAATAGGTAAGGCTTTTATCTAGGTCAGCATACTTTAAAAAATAATTGAATTCATTTTAATCTTTCAACAGCTACAATATTGTCTTGTGGATGGATTATCTACCTAACTTATTATAATTCCCGGAATATTGGACTCATTTTAACATTGGTTCTTAACAGATTATATAAACATGGCTACATCCATATTGGTAAGTTATGATTACTGTAATGCCGCTGTTTATCTACTCTTTTTATTATACCTCAATTTGCTAAAAACTCAAAGTAAAATCAAAGTGTTCCTTTGTTAGTGTAATTTGAAAATTATAAGCATGGATTTAATTTAAGAAGAAAAAAATTCAATATCATGCTTTAGGGCAGGATTCTTGGTGTAGGTAGAAAAACACCCCCTTTTTCATTGAAGTCTCATTATTTTATATTAAAGTTGCCTTGACAGGTTTTTTAACTTTGAGTCAAGTTTACTTTTTTTTTTTGTTTGGTCTCTATACTTTGTGTCCTTAAAATCTGTACGTTTTCCATTACCCCTTTTTCAAAGCCCTGTAATTGTAATGGTTAGTGTCCTAAAAGGAGAAGATTGACCTCAGTCCCCCATGGGACCTGCCTGATCCGCTTCTGAATTTGCCTCATAATTTGGTGTTAAGGGGTGCAACCTCCCACTCCCCCGCACCTTTGAGGCTGGTTATACAGCACCTGAACTGTGGGTTGCAACCGCTGGAGTGGGCTCAGAGAGGCACAGTGGAGCCTCAAGCCTCAACTCCCTGTTACAGCAGTGTCCTTGCTTTCTAAATAAGCTGTCAGAACAACTAATCATGTTAATCCGTAGTGGGACTGTGATATGTAGAATTTATACTGTCTAGAACATTTGCATCAAAATCCATTAACTTTTTTTTTATATTTTAAAACATTTTTGAATAAAACAGGTCAGTACAAATCACTTGGGCACTCACCCACATTACAAAAATATCTGGTGCTGAGTCACAGAGGGCTGTGTCCCACAACCTCACTCTGACTGAACTTTTAATTTTTTTTCAGTTATTCTTCCATGTCTTCCTCTATCTGCTTCCCAGAATGACAGTGACTTTAGTTCTGGACTTTTTCTGCAACTATTGATCATAAATGTAGTGAAAACTTAAAAAAAACCCACCCACCCATACCTGCCTGCCAAAGAGACCCCTGCAATAATTTGCTTATGTCCTCAAGAATTTAAGAACTGTAATCCAAACCATCTTCAAATCCAACTTTTTGAACAGCAATGTAGATGAAATACTTATTGGCTGCTACACGTGATCTATGGGCTTTTATTAAAATTTCTCTGTGAAATTGCTATTAAGACAGCTGGACATAGCTGACCAAATATATGGTGTTCTTTATAAACTTAATCAGTAAGAAGAACATAACATTAATTAAATCCCATGATTTACAGCTTGGCTTGAATCAATTAATGGTGGGGTTTTGGGTTGGGTTTTTTTTGTTTGTTTTTTAAATCAGGGTATACTTAACTTTCAGTGGGTGAGGTGAAAAGCCTTAGGAAAAATATGAGCTATTGCATTACCTGCTGGTCTTTTCATGCTTATTAATCCTTCCTGCTGTAAACACGATTTGTCATAATAATTGGACTGAAAACTTTATAGCCATTTAAAATTTGAAAAATTATTTTGTCAGGAATCTTTATTTCTCTAACTATGGTCTTGCATACAATGGCTTGATACTACAAATGTTCAAAATAGCTTTCCTAACTCTTCACAAGCTTCGCAAGGTACCTGAATGTTCCTGAGTGACTAGTGTGTCTTAGGGGGTTGCTTGTATTCTTGAATGGTGCCAAATCCAGCACTTTTTAAAGTTTTGTACTTTTTGTCTTGTATGTTCTGAATCTCTGACTTCCCTTCTCCTCTGAAAGTCAGTGTGTTTTCAAAGGGAAAACTCAAGATACTCAGTAAACCCATTTCAGATAATTGTATACTATGTTCTTCCTGTTCAGAAAATAAAGCATCAACAACTTTAGGCTAATGTCTGATAAACACTGTTTTGCGCACTAGGTTCCTTTTCATTCTCTGTGCTGTCTGGAAAAGTCATGGTTCGCGAAATCTATTTTATCACAGAAGACATGTCTATCAGGTACAGATTTCCAAGGGGGTGCCTCTTCTAAGTAGTGATTTCACATACAGTGAATGTATATGTCTAAATAGCACATATCAAAATACCATCTGACTAATGAGCAATAAATATATTTATAAATGTTAAAAATAAACTGATTCTTTTGATGGTAGTATTTAGACATTCTTAGATACTTGTTAACTCGTTTGCTGGTTGAGCATTATCAATTGGAAGTGAGTACTGGACAAGATTCTAGTTGTCCTTAATATTTGAGAAAGAAAACACTTTAGAGTTTGAAGGAGAACTGTTTTTTCATTAATGTCTTTCACTCCTTCATGCTCCCGCTCTTAAGTCTGGCAGATTCATTTTGGCTGAGTAGTTTGCATTTATCTACTGGAATTGAGAATAATTTGTTTCATGAACGACCCACTAGTGAATAGTTTGTAATTTTGTTTCTTACTGTTAAATTTTGAAAGCCTTGAGAAGGGAATGGATATGGGGTTGTATACAAGTTCCGCTAATGCAGTAATTGTATAATATTATACTGTATGCTTTATGCTGTAATGCTTCATGCTTTAATATTGTTTGTACACTATTGCAACTGGAGATCTCTGCACTGCATAAGGCAACGTGTCATGCAGCTGCATGTAGGATTTTGGATTATCACTCTCTTAACTTCTGTTTTATCTGATTTATTTGATGTAGAATTCAAGATGGATTTATCATATTTCGCTGGTGGAAGATGTACAACCCTAAGCAGAAACAGCATGGTAAGTTTCTCAAAAAGGTTTCAAAGTTTAAGTTTACAGGTAGCCTGCAGAAAAATACTTTCTTTGCACAATCACATGTGTGTAATTGATTTGTTAATATGTACCTGAAGCACATTGAATCATCAGAAGGTATGGGTTCTTTTAACTGGTTGATCTGTGTTAGTAGACTAGAACACCACGATGAAATAAATACAGGATTCATTATCAGGGACTTGGACCCTTCTTAAGACAAACCATTATCCTTAATAGTAGCCTTCATTATCTATAGTCTAAGCATAATTGACCTTGTACTGAAGTTTGTAACTATAATAAATGGAGACTTCTTATGTTCTGGAAGTGATTTTAGTTTCAAGTTTTAGAGTTGTGCTGTCAGTATGTTAGCAAAAGTGTTATGGGGATGTTAGGGGATGTTCTTTAGTATTTGATAACCCTGTGTCTTGATGACATCTGTGGTGATAGAAGTTTTTCCTTATCTCTGGCTGAAGAAGGATGATTAACACCAGATGCAAGAGATTAATTGTATCTGCGAGAAAACATAAGTAGCCTGGTGATGTGTGCTTAGTCATTTATAGGATTAGAATCTGGTTGAATGAGTCTCAGGTCCTGCCTCTCTTGATTTTTGAAGTGTCACAGCTCTATTACTGATTCAAGGAGGTCCAGAAATGGCAACTGTCTACAGTTGAGGAGGGCACTGATTGAGAGGGTCATTGAACTTTGGAGGGCTTTTTTTTTCCCATCTCCCCTTTGGAAGTGGCGTCTGATGGTGTGAAGCCTCTTAGACTTGTCAGCAAGCTTGTACAGCTGTTGCTTTGTCAGTACCAACTCAACAGTGGTAGGAGTACTGCATACACATTATGCAGGTAAATAGGAGACACTGTTCAATCAGGTGATACGAGTTGGGAGGAGCTGCTCACTTCTTTTTATTGAGGCATTACTAAGCCTCTAAGGTGATAGGACACAATTCAAGTTCTTTATACTGTAAGATGACTAATTCAAAAAGTGGAAGCTAGTCTTAGAGTTAATTAGATTTTTCCAACCACAGGTTATTGTCCAACAGGTTTTCATAGAATTTTCTTCATCTGCTAGTTAAAACATATTTCTCTAGTGGCTTACAGAATGAAAAAATGAGTTGAACTTAATGTAATAAAAATAGTTGTGTCTGTCTTTATGGTGGTATTTTTGCTTGGCAGTATTGCAAGGCTTTAACCATTTCTGCTGGCATTTAAGACTGCATAATTAGTGGACAAATAATCCAAGTAACCAAGGAGGTCAGAGGTGTATAGGTCTGACAACGAAGTAATGTGAATAAAATACTCTCTTAAAGAATTACTCTTTTTCCTAGGAAAAATAACCTTGCTCACTTCACGTTTTGATTATTTAGCAGAGATACTTTCATTTTTTACCTTAAAGGAAAAATAAAATCTTCAGTGATTCTTAGCCTATTGTAGTATATTCTTCCCGATACTTTTTAATCTTCTTAATTGCAACAGAAATACCTGTACCTGACCAAACCGTGAAGGCTGCTGGTAACTTGCATCTTAAAGTTTTATGTTTTGTTCAAGGATTACTCCCTTGCAGCTGTCACACAGAATGATTGGAAAACCTGTTGTAGCTAGATATTACTGGTGCATAGCTTTGCTTCAGATCCTTTTTAATAAAACAAAAAACCAAAATAGCGCTGAGACTTTCCTATAGAAAAACACAGAGGCTGAATCAGGGCTATTAACAATTTAAAAATCCCACCAAATTTTTATGAAAATACAAGCCTTAAATATTTTAATATTTTTGTTTGGAAAAAATACATCTTATGAAGACTTACATATAAGCAATAATGATTAGTTTCTGAGTGTTTTGGTTTTTTAGTTTTTTAAGTTCTGTAACTGAAGTGCAGAGTGCTCCTAACAATAATGTGAAACACAACAGGAATGGGATTTTGCTTTTCATAGTGCTGATAAACTTAAAGTCCTGTTAGTGTAGAAATAATGTAACCTCATTTGATTTTTTTTCTGAGAGATATTAGATTATTAGGGGAGGGTTTTTTGTGCACAAAGGGGAGGCTAGTGAAGGATCCTGAAATACTTGGAGACCTTAATAAGGTGTCCAGGGACACCTTAAATTTCCTAAAAGCTATCTTTGTTCAAATGCGTATGAAGCTTGTATCTGTCTCCATCTCCTGAAGGAATGTGCTGAAGGTAGTGCAGACTCCATTCCTTACCGATCTTGTGGGAGGAGAACAACTAGAAATACATTCATATATTCAGAGGTTTTAGAACCAGTAAAGGCTTCAGCGTTAATCCAACCCAGTCGTACAAGTTGTAAAGTTTTCCCTGGAAGTGCAATAAGTGACCTTTTAAAAAGATTGAGTGTTGATGAGTACTTGACATGTTCAATAATTTATACCAAAGTAAAATTGTCTTTAATGCTGGGAATTACATATTCAGTCTTGATATAACTTCAGCTTCCAGGTTGTTGCTCCTGTCAGTAATAAAAATCCAGTATTGTTCCACCTGTGCATGGAACATGTTCGCGTTATTGGGAATATTCTTCCCTGATAACTGCTTTCTAATCACATGGCTTCTCAGCCTTCTTCCTGAGGAGCTGAAGAGTGTGGCAGTGCCTGCCAGTCACTGCTGACCTGCTGAGATCCACTGACTTTGCAAGTCTTATGAGGATACACAAAGAAATAAAAACTGAGCGAGGAGCAGGATCTGAGGTTTGTCAGAGAAGAGTGAAGATTATTAGGAAAAAGAGGGCAAACTTGGAGAACAGTTTCCTTTATTCTGGTGTATGTGCTTTGCAAAATACTTTATGGTATACTCCTCCTATTGAACTTCTGGTAGTCAATATGTGTTTATGATCAAAGGGTAGATTACAGTAAGGGATGCTAAGAAGCGTTACTATTAAACCTTTGTGTCAGAAAAAGGAAAAATAAAAATGCTTTGCATTCTGGGTTTTTTTTTCCCCCACGCTTTCTAAAGCTAAGAGAATTATTTTGTTACCGTTTTTCTGAGAAGAGGAAAAACTAATCTATCAAAATTGATGCATTGTCTACCTGCCCACTGGAATCTAAAGTAATGTTGCTGTAAGACTTGGGTTGCACTGTAATTTGTGAATGTTTCTCATAAAGACTTAATCACAGTTCCTTGCATAAGAGAAGGTTTGAACCACAAAAAGTTTGGATAATGATTATTGATAACCTGTAGTGAAGTTGCACTTCCTGCTGTGGTTTTTTAAAAGTTCCTCAGTTTGACCTAGCAAGTGCAATCTGTTTTTCATCACGGCACTATGTTTGTACTAGGCATGTCATACCAATGTTGAAAGAACTTCATAGAAAAAGTCAAGCATGTGGGTTGTCTTTCTGTCTGGATGTTAAGTTAAACCATACTGGGACTTGAGAGTTGGTTTTGTACATACTTGAGAAATGAAAGTGGTTTAGAAACAAAAGTTGGAGGATTATGTTGTGAATAGGGCACACCCAGATGTCTTGGCTTAGGTGCCACAGCAGATTATCAATTTTCATATTGTAAAACTATATAGTGTAGTTTGTGAGGTGTTTTTTGAAGGGGGAATACTGTTTTAAGAACCAAAACAGGAGTTGTTATTATTGTCAGGAGTGACTTGTTTCATGTTCCCATTAGGTTTTATTTAGTGGGTCTATTTATGTTGAATTGTTTGGGTAGGTGTGATACAAACATTTGAATAAATAATAAATAAATAATACATCTTGCTTAAACTCTGTAGGGAGCAAATGTCAAAACCTTGGCTACGTTAGTAACCTTGATTCCAACAAATGTTGATAAAACTTCAGTATTTTGCTGTCACTTACTTTTACATGACCTATATATATGCTGCTTTAAATCGTTTAACTATATGACATTCAGATGCGCTTGTCTCTTTTTCCTTGCCTTTTTTTTTTCTAAAAGTGTCTTAAGCAACCAAATTGATGTGTGGAGGTCAAATCTTATTTTTGTTATTAGGAAAAAGAGATAGTTGTCTCTTTAAATCCCCTTTAAAGAAATGAATTACTACATATAATTTCATTTAGTTAATGAAGTCAAATGCTTGCCTCCAGGAATTGAAAAATTACATTTATTTGCGTTCTTGATGATACTGAGATCTCTCAGGTGAACAATTGCGTATCCCAATCTTTGTCCATGTCATCCTTTGCCTATATCTTACTGATGCAAGTTAGCATTACCAACGAACAAATTTGATAGTGCTTTTATGAAAACAGGAAGGAACTGAAACTGGCTCATTAACTTTTCTCTGTCTCCTGTTCAAGAAAACTGTGATGTGAATGCTTTCTGGAGACTTATTGAACATTTACTTTTTTTATAATGATATGGAAATTTCTGGTAATTTAGGTGTGAGGGTTAAAAGATGGCTTGCTGTTGTTGGGACAGAGTGTTGTATAGATGCGTAATATGGGGGGACAGATGAGTTTGTTAGCAAAGAGGGCGCATTTAATAAAGCAGGTGTCTCTAAACTTTGCCTCTTGGGCAGCTGCATTTCTTTTCTTGACCCTGACCGCAACAGCAGCGGTGTTCGCTCTGACTTTTTAATTTCTAGCCTGTGGGAAATGTTGCCTTCAGTTTGTAGCCCCTGAGTTACCGACTGGGGACTGCTGTAATAACCATTGATGCTTCAGCTTCCTAAAGTCTGCTTGACTTAGAAAGACCAGATCAGGTTTTAGAGCAGCTCAGGTCTCTTGAGTGAATGAGTAATGGGCACTCTTTCAACTGGGTAATTAGGGAGAAATTGTGCGAGCTTTTTCCTCACATTAACTACATAATTAGGTCATACTATCTAAGGCAAAAGTATGTCAAAGTATGTCACAAACAGCTGTGTATGTGATCAGTAGATTTTAAACTAGTTTTTAAGTATCAGCAAGTCAAGCTGATATTGCAGTTAAAATTTTAAATTTGTGAAAATGTTGACCGATTGTGCAAAATGAGTATGCTTCTTGTTAGTTCTGCATATTAATGTTTTCTGTCTCTCTGTAAAAGAAAGCTTTTTCCCAGTTCGGGCCTGCTGTACCACAGAGCTTGGCTAGAAAACCATTTGGGTTTTGAGATTGACTTGATCTCAAGTACTGATATCTGTGCTACAAAGCAGAAGTTGGTGCCGAGGCTTCTGTGCTGTGCATCGAGAGAGACTTTTATTTGTTTGTTTTTATATGTGAGACTGAATAAACCTTATTTACCCTTCTGTGCAGCTCCTGCCTGGATTTATTTTTGGATTGTGACCTAAGGGTGGTGAAATGATTTTCTGGTTTTATATTTTGTATGCACCTGTCCTATTTGCCAAGTTTTATTGATTTGCTTGGAAAGGTGTAATTACTTTGTGGAGTTTTTTACTGCTTTTTAATATGTACTTCCACAGCTGCTCACTGCCATGTAGATTGTTTTTGCAAAATGTGCATATTTGAAAAACTGTAAATATTGCAAGGGAATGTTGGAATAGAATTAGAAACTCTTTTCCTACTATTTTTTTAGATCCAAAGGCAGAAACACGACTGTATATTATGGTGAATGACTTTGAATTTCATGTGTACAACCGTTCTGAGCTTTACGGACAACTTCAAGAACTGTTTGGCTTGGATCCCACAATAATTCCAGCAAAGAAAGATGATGAAAAAGCCCAATTAAACGGGAGGCAGAGAACACATACCAATCTTGAAAGGTAAATTATTATTCGTTTTGCTATTTTGTTGATGCTTTGTTCTGCAAAGTGCTGAACTAATTGGGTAATGTTTTGTTAACGTACGCTCTGGAGGCCAAATGGTTGAAGCACAGCTGAGAGAGAAATTGCACTGACAAGCCTGACAGTCTAAATCTTTTTCCTTTCCTCAGACTTTCTACCGTAATAATTAAAAAACACAACCAAACACTCCTTGTTTAATGATCAGAGACAGGTTGAAAAATCTACTTGAAGCACAGTGTGGAAAGAGAGCATGCGTTGAAGAGGATTATGCTTGTAGAATAGTGGTATTGCTCAGTAGAAGTAATAGCTGCTCAAGACACTGAATAGACAGAATGTGAGGATCTGTATGGTGTTGGGAGGACTTACTGGTTTTTGAGCTTTAAACTCGGGCTGATTTCACAAGTTGTCTTTTTAGGGGTGTGTGTTTGTGTATGGCTACACAAACCTTCTTTTCTTATTTTATTCCTCTTTTTGGGGTACCTCAGAAAACATGGTGCGGGTCTATAAGGAGCTCTTCTACGTGGCTTATGTGTAGTGGAGTCAGATGTTCAATAATAAGCCTCTCTTTGGGCAGAATCACACCAGACTGATTTATTGGCAGGAGCAGAGAAGATCTAATGAGACTTGAGTCCTTCCACTGCTGCTGGCCAGGCCAGTATGTGTTACTAAATTACATAGTGGGCAGCTGCAGGATGCTGTGGCAGTCCTGAGTTTGAGTAAGGGCTGTGCCTCCGAGCCAGTCTCTTTGTGTTTTCATCTTACACCCTTATTGACAGGTACAGGAAGGACTTCTGCCTTTGGGGAGGATATGTCTTGGGAAATGGAAAATCCCACACCTAAATAGGAATATTTAGAACAGACCAAGGTCCCCTGAGGAAGATTTCTTTAACTATTGCTTTGTGTTAAATGTGGCATGCTTGTTTTCTACCTGTGTCAGCTCAGTATACCAGCATCCAAGGCATAGCTGCGTATGCTTCCTGCTGTTCTTCCAGACTCTGGAGGAGTCTTGTAGTAGACTGCTAGCAGGTCCCTTACAGGAGACACCCCTGTGGGAAGGAGTGTCCCCTGAGAGCTGTGCACTGGAGATCCCTAGAAGAAAAGGTTGGTTAATTCTTCTGTGGAAAAGACAAAATAATAATCTCCATTTTTTCCCCATAGTGTTAAAGTAAAAACAGAATCTCAAGACCCTTCTTCTTCATGGAGATCACTTATTCCAGTCATTAAGGTCAATGTGAGCACGGTAAGTGAAGAGACCCTGATAATGAAAATATTTAGCAGTATATGCTTAAAAAAATCAGGCTTGCCATTCATTTTTCTTATACATTCTTTTTGAGTTTTTGTTCTACTTCATGCTTTAAAAAAGTTTTAAAATGACATCACCAGCTCTCCCCTGACATGTTCACAAATCCTGCTGGTGCTGATGGAAACATGGTTATGTTCTCTGTTTTGGGAAATGCTTGTGTCTTAGACTTGTAATGATTTCAAGAATATCACCGAGCAATTAATCTAGGTAATGGGTGCTGTACAATGTGTGGTGTGTTGGGTTTTTGGGAGGTGTTTGTTTGGTTTTTTTTTCTTTTTTTCTTTTCTTCCCTGCATCTTTTATAGGGATATTTGGACATGTTCCTTAAAAGTTGATGATGTTTCCCCCCCCCAAAAACAGGAGAACTGTTATTGAGGTGATAGGAGATGGAGATAGAACGTTGAGATTTTAATGTACAAGGTAGTAGTTTTAGATATGCGCAGATTATGGCCAGGATTTTTGTCCATGGTCTTTATTTGTATATGGCTGGTTAAACTGCATTATTATAGGTAAATATACACATACATATAAAAGAGCAGTGTATAACGAGTAATTGAGTTTTCTTTTTGATTTAGGGTCGCTTGGCATTTGGGAATCATTATCAGCCACAAACCCTTTGTATTAACTTCGATGATGCTTTTTTGACATATACCACAAAACCACCTTCGAGCCACCTTGATCAGTTTATGCACATTGTGAAAGGAAAATTGGAAAATGTTAGAGTCATGCTGGTTCCAAGTCCAAGATATGTTGGTCTTCAGAATGATGAGTAAGTTTTGGGGTTTTTTTTGTTTCCATATTATTTTATTCTTTATTTTAAGAAAATAAAGAAAAGAATGTTGGTTGTGTTTCTGTGACTTTATTTTTCTTAGTGTGTTTAGACAGTTGGCATTTTTACCACTTCAGAGTTTTTAAATGTTGGCTCTTTGAAACTGTTTTATTAATGGAGAAATGTGCTGGTTTTCTATCTCATTGTAGGTGTTGGGTTTTTTTGGTGTGTTCTGCTCTATGATTAATATCCTGCATTCAACTTCTATTTTCCTTCCCTCAGGTACTATAGCTGTATGCAGGCTTTGACAGCACTAGATTTCTAGGATAAATGCAAGGTTTAAGGTTGTTGGGTTCACATATGGTTTGGAAAGTATTTAAAAAAAATGGGCAAAAGCTGTGCACTCTTGCTGTAGTAGAAATCATGTTATCTTCTGAAAACAGATTGCTGATCCTTTTACCTCTGTGTATTCCGCATAAGCAGGGTTATGCAGCTTTAACAAACGGAATGGTAGTAAGTCAAACAAAAGAAAGGGTGCTTGCATGAAATGATTTGACACTAGGATTCTTGTTTTATTACAGTTTAGCCAGTGAGACATTTATGTGCATACTATATTAACATTCTTGATTGGTATGGTGTGAACAACATAGCCAGAATTTTCTGCATTACCTTATTTAATGCTTACAATGTTATATATTCAACAGATAATTTGGACAAAACTGCTAAATTTCAAAATTCTTCATGGGAGTTATTTGCTCAACAGAAAAAAAATAATGCATACTCACCTTGGACAATTGTGTGTATGAGTTTATGTAAAATGATTATACCTATTTTAGACCTCCTAAGCAACAATACCCAAAGAATGAATTATGATGTTTGGAAATAAATTGTACATCATTTGACTGTGCCTCAATTGGCTTTGTATCAGCCAAATACTGCTGTCTGTAATATGCCTTTATATGTTTTCAAATAACATTCTGTGGATGTGTACAGAATCTTACTCTTCCAACATGACGACAAAGGAAATTTCTCCAATTAATATTGAAAACAAACAAGATTAAAACAAAATAGGATTAAGATACTCAAACTATTAGCTCTTTCTCCTGCTTGCGCTAAGTATTTTCTTTTTATGCTGTTACCATCCCTACAGCTTCTGGTGGCTGAAGGGTGGCACGTATGCAGAAAACATGCCCTAATTTATTGGGTCGATTCAACAAATGACCCAGTTCACTGGAAACTGGGAGTGTTTGAATCTTTAGAGCCTGCCCTCTTACACTTCTTTGGCTTAAAAATCAAGCTGACTGTCTTAACTTTCAGAAATTCCTGCAGGCAATGCACATATAAAAAACTGCTAAGTGGCTGGATGAAATTTGTAACAGACTGACTAATCAATACAAACATCAAAAACCCACCTTGAAAACTGTCATATTGTATTACAAACAGACATTTCAATGTCTCCATCACTTTTTGCAAATAAATCCTCCAAAACCCAAGGAAAAAAAAGGGTGCTAGGAAAAGCAGATCAAAGCAGAACAAGTTTGGAGAGCAGTTAAGTCAGCAGGCTCAAAGTGGAGGTTTAGGATTAGATATTAGAAAATGCTTTTTAACGATGATCGTAATCTCATTATCATTCATTGCCATTACCTAATTTGGTTTTGCAAATGGGCTGTGGTGGGCTTTCTAGGGTTCTGCCACCTCCATCAGCTTAGTCCAGCAAGGTTTAACTATTCCTGCTGAGGGTGGGTTAGACGGCCTCATTAGGTACCTTTCACTCCCATTTTCTGCAGAGGTAGTTTCATGTGCACTTTCAGTTGAGAATACAACTAAAAGAAGCAGTACTGTTGTCTTTTTTGCATGGCTGTGCAGTGAACACTGATCACAGAATTCATCCCTATTAAGAAAAATATATGTTGATCTTAAATCTAAATTGGTTCTGCTACTGGGTTCACCACCTGTCAGTTATCACCTAACCTATGACCATCCTAGGACTAGCATAAGAAAAGGTAACTGCTTTTCTTGTCTTCTGTGTTTTCTATGGCCTGTGATGCTTTGATAATGTAAAACTATAAGCTGTTTCAGTCATCCACTGTATATTTTCATATTCTTCTGAAAAAGGGAATCAAAAAACTAGTGACAAGACATGATGATACAGAACTTTCCTCTTTGTGGAAAAAAAGCACGCTGAACGTGCAAAAAGTTTTATACAAGTGTAGTGAGTGCAGAGAGATCAGAACAAGAACACGAAAGATAATTACTTAATGGAATACGCAGACATGATAAAGATGTACACTAAAAGAATTGGAGGAAAAGGACTGAGGAAGATGTTTAGCTACTACGTGGGGTTTTGGTGGTTTTTTTTTCTTCCCCTCCACTTCCATTAAACCTTATACCATTTGGAGAATGGCAAAGGTGATGAGGATGAAATGGCAGTGGGTGTTTGACAGGAGGATTTGGCCATTCTGTCAGCTTCTAATGTTTTCCTGTAGATATTTCTTTCTTACCTACAGCTAAATGACAGCTTCTGTTAGGCCATGGTGTTAAGTCAAATTGTCCATCTTGCTCTATTTGCATGTCATGGGGGAGGCCAATTCAGTTTTGGACAGAAAAAAGAAATAATTGGAAAATTGGGAGTGAATAGAAAGTATTTCATCTTTCACTGCTGTTGTTACTCTCAAAGTAAAATTGATTTTAAGGTTCCTGCTCTGTTGCTTCTGAAGAACTTCTGGCAGTACCTGGGATCTGCACCTGCTGTTTTCCATATTTTCCAAGCTTTCCTGCATTTGAGCTGTGGTAAAATGGGCAATGTGCTTCTAACAGGTCACACTCTTAGACTGTGTATTTCTGTCATTAGAATGTTCTTTTTTTGTTAAGAGATGACAATTTATAAAAGTGGCTGAAAAGTGGCAAAAAAGTCTTTTGCAGTAAAAATAGAATTTTCACATTATACTATTATTACTACTATAAAATGTAACATGATATAAATTAACATGTGGTAACGGTGTAAGAAAGGGATTGTAATATACCAATATAATAGTGTTAGGAGAAGTGTTTCATGTATTAGTTTCATCACTTACATCCTTTTATATTGAGGGAAATGTTATTAAGGAAGAACAGCCTTTTTTTTTTTTTCTTTTTTTATTTTAAACTAATGGTCTAATTACTGAAGATGTCTTATCCCTTTGGTTTAGAGTGCTATTTTAGTAAGAAAACTATTAGCAGGTGAAAGAATAATATAGGACAAGGAGAAAGGAACTCTTGATGGAAAGAAACATTGAAAGTAAAACTTTGGTAGTTGGTTGTGGTTTATAATACCTGAGAAATGTCTTTGTGGAGAGGAACCTGGTATCTTCATTCTTGGGTTATATAAAGTAACTTAAAAGTTGAGTTAATAATAATAACAATGTAATGATCAAGTATTTTTTGCAAATCAAGGTAGACATACCCTTGCAGTATGACAGCTGCCTTTTTGTTAGGGAACCTGAGACCAGATAGATTTGAATATTCACAGCGTTTATTTTCAGAAGCTCATTTAGTCTGAGGTAGCAGATAGACCAGAAATCACAGCATTACAAGGAGGGAAAGACAGGAGCTGAAGTTATAACCTGCACTTCAAGTTTGGCTTACAAACAGCTGCATTTGGACAGACTGATGTGGCCCAGGCACTTCTGTCTATTCCGTCCACCCTTCTGGTAATGTGACAAGACCGATGTCTGGTAGATAAGGTAGCCTGTGGCTCTTGCAGGCAGCCTGCAGTCAGGCTGCTGGCAAGACCTGTATAGACACATGGAGCTGGTGTCTTGGGATCCTGTCAAACTGGAGTCTTGTCAACAAAATCTTCCTGGTAAGGTACTGCATACACTGCATCTCCACTGTTGGCTTGTTTGATACAGGTAGCAGTTTTATTGATGTTTCCATCATTAAATATGTACTACTTACAAGCTTCAAGTGAGCCTGACCTATGTAGTCTCTTCCATTATGCTTAATATGTTGCATTTAAAATTACTTGAATTCATAAAGATTAATCTCAGCACATTGCTTTTTAATTTTTATCTTTGCACTCTTTTCCATTACAGACCACCGAGGCTGATGGGTGAAGGCTTTGTTGTAATGCAGTCCAATGATGTTGATATCTATTACTATATGGATGAACCAGGTATCTTCTGTTAAATGCAAGCATAAAATTTTAAGGGATTTGAAGGCTATTTGTTTATTTAATTGTCTGGACTTGCTAGACAATGTCTTTTTTTAATGCTGAAAAATCTCTATGCTGAAAGAGTTAGTGTAATGTTTTGGAGCCAATAAAAGTGTTCATAGGTACGCTATGAACACTTAGAATTTCATAAGGTTTTTTTCTGCAAATGAAAAAAATTTCCACTCAAACAAATGGGATTGAGTTCATGTGTTTCATATTTAGAAGGGAGTGAAATTTTGAGCTGCATTCTTTTTAATGGTTGTTGTCAACTCCTAGATTGTTTCATGTAAGAGCCCTGGGGAATTCCATAGATGAAATAACTGTACCTGTAGAACTAATGTTTTTATCAGCAAGTAGTTTTACATAGATGTAGGTACTTTGTCAGCAGTGCCTTCTGCAAGTCTATATGCAACATGGAAGCAATTAATCTTGATATTTATTCTTGAAACAAGCTATGTTTTAAGCTGTAAACTTAAATGATGTAGGTTTCCAAAAGTACTTCAGGAGTGGGGACAATTTGTAGTCAATACCTACTGGGGTTTTTGGATGTCTATTTGATGCATCAGTTTCTGAGTATTGCAGGGTCTGCCTTTTTCACTTTAAATCCAGTGCCTTATATTACCACTTTGTTGTGCTGGATTTTTTTCTTGATTTGCAAAAGCTTTTGCTCAGACTGAAGTTCAGCATTGCCTGAATCTTGAACAAGGGTAACATGTTCAATAATAATGTATACTGGTGTAGGATAGGTGGCAATTTTGGATCATTGCTGAATGACTGCTTGAATTTTTACTGGTAACTCTCGGTCTCTTGTAGCAAGTATTCCTTTTTATTTGCTTGCTTTGTCTGTAGAACGGATTTTTAACTTAATCTTCTTTGTTTCAAAACTTGATTTGTAAGTAGGATTTGGAACTGAATGTGCATGTATGAAAGCCTGTATTGGTAAAAAGCATACTTAAGAGATAAAGCTGCTGTGTATGTCAGCATTTCACTGACATCAGTGAGCAGCGCTTCAGAAAATCCCAAGGATTTTTAGTTACATTCTTGCCCTTCCACTGAGAGTCTGCATTGAATTGTGGCTTGGTATTTACGTACTGTAGTCATCTCAACTAAAACTGACATCAGGACACTTTAATTGTCTTGTGCTTAGCAAACATTTTTCATGTTAATTTGAAGCTGCTTCCTTTAATAATTTGTTTATTATATTATGTAATATAGGTCTTGTACCAGAGGAGACGGAGGAAAGTAATGACGGAGAAGCGAACAATGAAGACAGTAAATTACAGGACCTGCCACCATGCTGGGGTTTGGACATTGTTTGTGGAAAAGGAACAGACTTCAACTATGGACCTTGGGCTGATAGGCAGAGGTATTACAATGATTTACATCTTTAGTTTTTATCTTTATTATCTATTATTATTGAGAAAACATTCTAAAGTTTCCAGTATGCGATTGCTCAGACTTCTAGTTTGTATGGGGTAGACTAGGCAGTCGAAAAGAAGAGTCCTGCCACAGTGGTTTAAGATCAGTGAATTCATTGTTTATCTTGTTGGCCTTCCAAAGTTAGGATCAGTCAGTGAATTTTTATTATTAAACTAATAAATTACGTTCCTATTTTTTGTGAACAAAGTAGTTTTACTATTTATCAAGTATTACATACATAAGGGTTTAACCTTTTAATTGGTTACCTTTAGACTTGCCAAGCTCCTATTAGCTCATGGATGGGAATACACTGCATATTGATGAGAATATTTTGTGGAAGTAAAAATCTGGCTATGAAAATAATGAGGGAGGAATCATTTATCCCTGCTTAGGAGGATCAACCGCTTGATGCAGTCTCCAAAGTTTTTATTATCTACATACTTTAGTGACAAAATATTAGGCCAGAACTCTACTACTATTCTTCACTTAGCCCTCGATATTTTGCCCATGAGTATTTCTGGGGCAGTCAGTGGGATTGTTTAGAGAGTAAAGGACTATTAAGTAAAAGTGACATAATCAGTGCTTTCCCTCTTTTCCTCTATTAATTACAGATTGATACTTCTCTTGGCCTCCATTAATTCTCCTGTGAAACTATTATGAAACTGTCTCTTAGGAGCGTGAGGATGACAGACCAAAGAGTAGTCATTAGATACGACAGTGTCTTAGAGAATTTAGAGAAAATGCCAATTTCTAGAACAGTGCTTTCCTAGGAACATGAAGTCAGTGAATCATTAATGATATTTTTAATACTACCAGGAAAGCTTGTTCTATGATGGTATGCTTTTTATAATTTTACCTGCTGGGCAGAAGGCAGTTTGGTGCCTATGCAGAGTGCGTAGAGTTGATAGATACATACCTGGGAACACTTTCGCGTTCTGCCATGGATAGAAGATAGGATTTTGAAAAGTGCCTGAATGTTTTATAAACACAGACAGGAGTTCTGTGGACTTTGTACTCTCAACTCATATAAGCACTTCTACAAATACTGATCTTTAATACATCATGCAAAAAAATCTTGGATTTCCTGAGGATTTTGACAGTGGGTGCTGTGTGGTGTTTGGGGGGGGGGTGTTGTTGTGTTTTTGGCTTGTTTGTTATGGCTTTTTTAAGCTGCTGTAGTGGTCAGGTGTTGGGTGCAGGAAACTGCTGCCCCCCCTTAAAGACTTACTTCCACCCCCTTGAGACCTGTATAAGGTATGCTGTCTGTGCTTCATTGCTGTGGCTTTCCTTTCATGTAGCAGGCTTAGATGTAAGTCTGCAGAAATGTAGGCTTCATTTCACTCCCATTCTGAGGTCCTAAAGTTTTGTATTTTGTTTGTTTCTGGGCATTACATCAATTATTTATGCACAAACCAAAGCATAAACAGATTACTTCCTACTATGTTTTTGTAGCAGATTTGTAAACTAAGGATTGGGAATAAGAAGAAAAACAGCTTGTTTGCTGTCTGAATTAAAATATTTTTGTTTTAAATCATTTATGGTCTGTCCATTTATGGCTTTTATCCAAAAGTCACTACTTGTCATTGAAACTTTTGGAGATTTCAGTAATGAGTTGGAAGGCTCCAGTGATGAAGACTTTAAACAAACATTCTTTCTTATCACATTCAGTGGTTGTCTAAAGACTCAGCTAACTGGAAAATAATTAAGTGAACCGAATAAATGCATAAACATGTATAAATATATATATATTTCTTCTGTGAATAAAAACAACTCTTTTCTTATCTCACCCCTGCTCCCCCCACCCCACCCCCCCAGGGATTGCTTGTGGAAGTTTTTCTTCCCACCAGACTACCAAGTTATGAAAGTCTCAGAAATTGCTCAGCCTGGGAAACCAAGACAGATTCTTGCTTTTGAACTGCGGATGAATATTATTGCAGATGCCACCATTGATTTGCTTTTTACAAAAAATAGGGTAAATAATGAAAATCTATCTAGAAAATAACTTGTCTACTGTGATTACACTGTGCTTTTTGTTTGTGCGTATTTTTACTTGTCTCAGGTGTTTATTACAGAACTGTGGTTTTAAAAGCTAGGCAATTTTTGGTTTAGTCTTCCATAAGTATGAGCAAACTCTTCCAAGAGAAATACTGGCTGAGAGGCATTAATATTTGTTGGCTTATTTTAAGTTTCTTTTAAGCCTTAAAGCTACATCTTAAGCCACGCTAGCTCATACAGTCTTGGGAATTCATGATCTGGACATTTCCTGTGCAATCTTCCATTACAATGAAGCTCACCATGATGAAAAGATAACTTCTTCTGATATTGGATGAATATCTAATATTACTGGAGAGATGACAGTGGGAGGAACAAAAGATGTATATGTGTAGGGGTTTGGATTTTTCTTTCCCCTGTTGCTGCTCTTACAAATGGGATATAGCATTACTTCATTGTACACCTGTTTTCTTCTTTTTTTTTTGTGACTGAAAGAGTTAGAAAGTGTAGTGTTAGAAATGTATATTCATCTGGCCTCTCAGGCCTTGGATCAGAATATCTTTTGCTGTTTCTATTCGTGGACCTAAGTCAGCATTTGTTAAGCCTTAAAATGTTATTTGGTATCACTGCACATAGATAGTTCATTAGTAATTTTTCTGAAGGCAAGAAAGACTTCAGTCATTGGGTGCCTTAATCCACATGTGGATAATGATAGCCAGAGGCATAAGGTACACTGGTTGATGTGGTGAGCCTAGAAATAAAATTTGGACTTTTTTCCTTTCTTGCAATACAGGAAACCAATGCTGTACATGTAAATGTTGGTGCAGGATCATATTTGGAAATAAATATTCCCATGACAGTAGGTGAAAATGGTGAGTTAAGGCTGAGCTTAATTTCTTTTCCTAATGTTTCTCCTGAACAGTTATCTTCATTCCTTTTGTGTGTCAATGTCTTGTAGTGTTTTTCCTTTGTGACTATGAGATGTATATTCTTACATAAAGGAACAAAAAGTATATCCTTGCAAGATATTAAAGCATGTACGTACCTAAATAGTTAAGTTACCTCCATGTTTGGGTTAGGAAACACAAATTCCTTAACTACTAGACAGTATATCATTTAACTCTGTGTGTATTGAAGCAGATTACGGATACATTGTCAACTTGAAGAAGGAAGACTTCTTCAGTAGCATTAGTGTAGTAGTTGAATTGTGCTGAGAAATGCATTATGAAAACTAATTTATCAGTAGTTTGTTTAAACAAAGCAAACACCAAAATCCAAGGTGAAATGGACATAAATGTAAAGATATGGGTATTGTATACCATATGCAATGGTATAGCATTTGTATACCAATGGTATACCAAATGCAATGTTTTTTGCATTTACTCATCTTGTTGGCTGGTTTGAAGCCCTTTGCTAAATTGTTTGTTCTCGTGATTCTTTCTGGCATATTTATTATTCTGCAACTTAAACCAAGATCTCCAGAACCTGAGCATTTCCAGACCCAGCAATAAGATTTTTGTCATCCTACATGAAGGCAGAACACGTTAAGCTCTTTGTTGACAAACAGTAGAGGACAGAATTATTATAGTACTAATTTCCATCATGATATTTCTTGATTGTTAGTGAACTGCTGAAATCACTGGTGAAAATTATTTAAATATTGTGTAACTATTATATCTGTATGATTGTTATGTGTTATATCTTTTGTTTGCTAGGCTATTCACCTACAATTAAAGGGCAGCTTCTACATGTTGATGCCACCAGCAGTATGCAGTACCGGACTCTTTTAGAAGCTGAAATGCTAGCTGTAAGTTTGCGTTAATAAGCACAATGCTTCAGTTTCTAGAGGACTTTTAATAAAGAACATATTTATTTGTCTGTAGAGCAGTTCTTTAGGTTCTTAATACAGAAATATGCCTTTTAAATGGGTTTTGCAAGACCTTGATATGTAAGGAACTTATGTATACACACATAACTATGCACATGTGTAACTTTTGGTGACTTACATAATTTATATGCCAAGTTATATGTGTTTTGAAAGCCGTGGAGGCATTGGAGTACCATTTACAAATATTGCCTCATTTACTATTTGTCATGTGTTCATAAGGCTTTACCTTAGTAAATTATTACACTTGCTAGCTGTGTTACAGAATGTGTGCGCATAAGTACTTAAAAGTACTACAGAGTGCTTAAACTACTTGAGACATTTAATACTGCATTGTTCTTTTGTTTGCCTAGTATTTCACTTCTGCAATGCTGTATTTCTGTAGGTTACCTTTCTCACTGGTTTTTAAGTGACTGTATTAGAGTGATGTTTTTAATGTTTAAATTTGAGCATCATATCAATGGTTGAAGAATATTCTCAGGGATTTAATCTTTAGTTTATTATGAGAACTGATGCTTTTAATGAAAACTTTGGTTCATAAATTGCTTGGTACGTCTACTGCAAGATGTATCAGAAGCTCGTAGTATACCTTTCCAAATAAATGAATACACTAACACTTGACCTTCAAGCACAGACAAGAGATTAAATTATTAAGGAACTGGAGAGGCCTTCTGTTCATCCCAGCAGGAAAACAGTTTTAATTATTCAGCAGAGTACATACGTGAAAACTGCTGAGCTACAGGGTCAAGCATTGTCATCTTTTCAAGTAATTCTAGTGTTTTAATGTCTTGTTCACAGTTTCATATTAACGCCAGCTATCCCCGGATATGGAACATGCCACAGACATGGCAATGCGAACTTGAGGTTTATAAAGCAACCTATCATTTCATCTTTGCTCAGAAAAGCTTCTTTACAGGTAAATTCTTTGCTAAATAAGTTACATATCAAATTAAATATTCTTTCTTTAGTATTTCTTTTCAAATTTTGCAAAGGTGTACAAGGTGAGGTACTCTGATTTCACATAGTTAGGATAACAAATTGTTTCTGAAGACAAAGTTCTTGATGTTTTCTGTTGCCTGTAAGCGTCTAAGTACATGATATTCTTATATTTGAGTAGAGATACCAAATAATTTAATTTTCTAACATCTAAACTAAATTTGATCTTCAGTTATGTTAAGTGATCTTAAATTTCAGATGAATTTATTTCTCTCAGAGCTATTGATTTGTTTAATATTTGTCACCTAGGATGTTGATTTCTCTGATCCTCTCTCTCTTTGGCTGACTGATTTTCAGCTACTTAGGCTTTAGGTCATGTCCCTGTGGCTGACAGTTGATGAAAGAAAGTAATTTGCTCTTGAAGATTTTGGCTGTGAGGAGGAATACACGTGCACAAGGCAGTACAATGTGATACAGCATCACCAGACTGTTGCTGAATGTTCCAGCTGCAGTGATGGAAAGAATATAGCCCCATCCATGTGGCACTGCCTGGGCTAATTAGCCCTGCTGGGAGAAAGGATTAATTAGTGCAGGCATAGTGCCATGCTAATAAAGTTATCCTCCTAGTGAGGCTGGAGCCATTATCTGTATAGTGTTGCAGTACACAGCATAGTCTACCAGCCTTTTCAGAGCAAACGTGAACTTTTACAACAACACTGTTTTGCTGCATTAGAAAATACTACTAATGTACACATTCAAAGTATCAGAGTGGAAAACCAAAGGAAGGCAGTTGGTAGTCCAGTGCTTTTAGTTCAATATGTAACTTTGCTACTGAACAAAACTAAACCAGGAAACTTAATTAAATTAAACCTATGGCTTTCCACCTTAAAAAGCAGGTGAGAAGTAGGAGGTGGATTCGTAGCAAGTATTTGTGAAATATCTGCCTGAGAAGTGGATACTGTGTATTGTTCTTAGTTTCCTTTTTCTGTAAAGGAGCAAACAGTTAATATTTACAATTTATGAAAAGCCAAAAACTTAAACCAAGAAACCTCTCACTTGATTGCTACTAACTTGTCTTTTATTACTTTATGTGGGTTTAGATTTGATCCAAGACTGGTCCAGTGATAGTGCACCTGATATTTTTTCATTTGTTCCTTATATGTGGAACTTCAAAGTCATGTTTCATCAATTTGAAATGATTTGGGCAGCAAACCAACACAACTGGATTGACTGTTCCACCAAACAACAAGAAAATGGTGAGGTCACTTTTTTTATTTGGAAGAAGAGCACATACTACAAAAATATGTATAAAATGCTGAGAATATATAGAGAGAGTACAAGAATTATAAAAGTTTTACTAGAAAAATGTGTGTTCAGTGATAACTACCCATTTTGCTACTGTTGATGTGCATAAACCATCCTAAAACTGTTATAAGTTCTAACTTACTTCTTACAAATGCACACTTTTTTGGGGGGAGAGTGCAGTTCTAGATCATGTTTTAGCATTCATTTTTCAAGACCCTTTGAATCTTTGATTTAGTACAACAGTTTGCAGAGAGCAACCATGAGGTCTTGACATATATTCAGTAAGCTAACTGAAAACATTCACGTGGGAATAAGTTTTTTAAATAATGTTGGAAAAAATACCATTTGAACTCCACATAACTAGAAATGTCTGTTTCCTGTTTATTTCAGAATAGGAGATAATGCTGCTATTTCTAGACAAAACTAAGAGCTACATTTCAGAAAGCCAAAACTTTGTTTAATGTGCAATTTGGCTTATATGTATTTCAGTGGTCTACACTGTACTAGAATCTTATAATTTCAATGTGGAAAGAGGATGGTTGATTAAAAATCATGAAGTCGTGTTCCAGTTAAAAATAAGGCTTACTACTTCATCAGGAGCCTGACAAACTTTCAATGTGTGTTTTCTTGTCCAAAAACTGGTATGTGAAGCAATACAGGAAGTCATAAGATGTTAGTTACAGTTGTTTTTATTGTCTGCTTGCAATTTCACTGTGCTAAGTACAGTGTCTTTCTATAAAAGATGAGCTGTAGGGAGTAAATACTTTCAGAATACTTTAGTACAATGTGCTCTAAATACATAGTAGTTAAAATGGCAATTTCTTACGTCATGAGTTCTTGAATACCTTTTCATTATTTTTGGCTATATGTGTGATAATTTGTTGAAGAACAAAATAGGGAGTAATTTTGACAAATTTTTGTTTGTTTTTCCTCTTCTCTCCCAGTTTATCTAGCAGCTTGTGGAGAGACATTGAACATTGTTTTCTCTCTGCCTTTTACTGACTTTGTTCCAACCACATGCAATACTAGATTCTCTTTAAGGGTAAGTTCTTTCCCCCCTTGCCCTTTTTGTCTTCTAAATGTGAGATAATTTCCCTACCTTCTTCAGTCAGAAAATTTTAATAAACTCTTTCCTGAAAGAAAAATACTCTCTTTCACTTCAGGTTCATACACTTTTTCTTTAACCCAGAGGTAAATGGTTTCTGTTGCTTACATGAAGCATCCAGTCATAGGTTGTTTTAATTTATATATACGTATGTATACTCAAATAAAAATATATTTTAGAAATAGATACGCATGTATGCTTCATACATACATATATACTTATACTCAGTATACATATATTTACTATATATACTTAGACCATGTGTGTCTATGTATATATTTTACCACTTGGAAGTCTGTTCCCATTTATTTAGAAAATGTGAAAATCTAATGTATGTTCAAAGATAAAAATCAAATACTGGAATGGGTACCCCCAAAGCATTTTGGAAAGCTATCTTCCAGATTTTTAGAGTTTCTGCAGAGTAAGTAATGATGATAAAGTGTTTTTAACAGATGCAGCTAATTCTTTGAAAGACTGTACTTCTTGTCTTCCCTAAAATAGAAGCAATCTACAGCTACTAAAAATAAAAAACTAGTTGATGGTGATGTTGGTAATTTTGTATAATTTGATAGCAAACAAAGCAATGTTTTATCTCATTTTTTTAAAAATCCTGTGGTTTAGTTGAGATGTAGGGTAGCCTTGTGCCAGTCACTTAACTTTTGCAGTATGGCTTGAACAACAGAAGAACAGGAATCATTAAAAGACATGCCCCTGTGTTTTACACATTGCTGTGGTGTGTTGTTATGTGCAAGTTACTGGACTTTTAACTGTTCAGAACTACAGAACCCTTGGGGTTGCCCTAGAAATTGTTGGGAGCTGTGGTCAGCAGTCACATGTGAAATTTGAGATTTCTTGCCTCATTTTGCCTGTAAAGTGAAGATGATGGCACATACGAACATGCAACTAACATGAACGTAATTTAACTTTTCTGTTACTAATGTTTTTTAGGGAGAAGATGTTGATCTTCATTTGTATCTACCAGACTGTCATCCCAGTAAATATTCCCTTTTTATGTTGATGAAAGATTGTCAGCCTAATAAAATAAGTCCTGAATCTTGTATTTCTGCTGAATGTCAAAGTGGTCAGAAAACGGGAAAACCCAAATGGAGGAACATTACTCAAGAAGAGTGAGTTTTATTGTGATATATATTTATGTCTTTATATTGGCTCTTCATGTTTACTTATTTGTTTGTGATGAAAGCAACCTTATACGTTCATGGAAGATATTTAACGAAACTATTGTACTTCAAATAAAAAAGTGTGATGTTTCTTTTTGAAAGGGCTGGATGGGTTGAATGCTGGACAGTCCCGAGTGTTGTGTTTACAATTGACTACTCATGGCACCCAATTTATCCTCAGAAGGCAGATGAGCAGTTAAAACAATCCTGTAAGTGTCACTACCTTTTTCTTGTTAGCATGTTTCATTTCAGGATCTGCTGTGACTTTGTTGGATCCAACTGCTTAAATTTGCAGAAATGAATTTTGAACTGAAGTACTATTACATGTCATATGGGAGAATGCTAATCTTTAGAATGCACCAGGTTTGATTTAAAAACTGACAGCATCTTGTGATGCAAAATTTCAGAACGTGTCCCAGTTCCCTGTGTAAAAAGAGGATACTGTCTGTATTTCACTTCTCTGTTCTTAACAAAGTGGATCTCTTAAATGGGTTGTTGCATAACATAAAATATTACTTGGTATATTAAATGTGAAGTACAACATTTTTGTCAGTATCGCGTTCCTTAGCCTTTCTAAGTCTTTTCCCTTTGAATGTTGTAATGTTGTCTTATGATTTAGATGTTTAAGTACACTACATATGAGATATAGTAACACTGTCTTACCTTTATGGATATGAAACTCTGAGAATTCATTGTAGCTAGCACTGTTGAAGTGAACCGTGGCCATCAGATATGAGTGTTAGACTGGTCAGTCTAACACTAATTTCTAAATAAGAATTTTTAAATTTTAAATGTCTAAACAATATTTCTAAATAAGAAATATTCTTTAAGTATGTGCTTGCAAAAAAAAGTTATAAAATACTTAAACACAGAGATAAAAGTAAGTTATTTTAAATGCAGGGGGAGGTATTCAGGAAGTTATGGGATTACATAAACGTCTTTCAGGTTGAGATGCGAGAAGCAGAACTAAGGAAGGAGAGGTACTAGAAGAATAATGAGGGCTAATTTGAATGGGCCTCAATCAGCAGGTGTTAGAAGACATGGATAGCGGTTTTAGGTTCCAACAATTTAAATCTAAAAGACTCAAATTTTGGAGGATGAAGCAGAATAAGATTCATTTTGCAGGTGTTCATTAAGTGCTCTTGTGAGACTCTGTTTAGCTTGTGTCAAATATGCATACTTTGAATTTGAAAACATTTACTTGTAATAGTAGCAATTGAACCTGCATTTGAAAGTTTGTACATACACAGGTAATTTTTTTCTGCAGCTTCCTTCAATGAATAATGCAGCACAGTCCAGCTCACTTCTAATCTGTGATGCTGATGGAATGTGTTTGTTACAGTAGCAACATCTGTACTTTATTTTGAGTCAATCCATAGAACTCTTTAATTCTCTGAGAAACAAGTATGTTGTATTACAAGAGATGCAGATTCCAAAAAAGTGGTCATCTCACTGCAGCATTTAGCTAATTTGTAACACACAAAATAATGCAAGCACTGAGCAAGCATTGTAGACAGTAATGGTAAGTTAAAGCCTTGAAGGTTTTCTGGCTACAGGTGTGTATTCACTGTAGTTCTGTATGTGCTGGTTCTTCCAGATGAACTGGCATCTGAAATCTTACTCCATCTGGAGCATCACTTCTATATGGTTTTCCCACAGAGTTCTTTACTTCCCAGCAATTGCTTCACATTTCCAAAGCACTTCCAGTTACTCACTTCCTTCTTGTTGCCTTTCCTCACCTAAAAAAGACAAAGCGCTTTCTTCTCCCTAATTCCAAATAAAAAGGTGGGATAGGAAATAAGATTTGAATTTCCAAACTGTTTTGTGACTAATTAAGTTGTTTGAGAGGAAATTTTGGCCTACAGAGCTACCAGTTCAGAATAGGTTTTTAGTATAACTTTTGCAATTTTCCTTTTTATTCACTTTTGTTTATTCTGCAGTAGATGTGTGGTTGTGGGAAATCTGTGACACTGAAATGAAAGCATATCTTTGTTTAACTTGAAAAGCAAGATAAATAAATAGAATTTTTTTTCAGAACTTGAAGGATTGTTTTTCTCTTGCATAATTAACATTGACTAAAATATTCTATATTTTCCTGTCTTCCCATAGTTACTAGATGTGAGAAACCAGTTCTGTAGCATAGACATATTAACATAATTATACAATCCAAACTGGAAAGCTGCAAACAGTTGTATATTTAATACACATTCATATCTGCAGAATTTTGTCCATCAGAAGCCTAACTTGTAATCAAAATCTGTTTTCTTCTTTATTGTGCTCCAAAGTGTCAGAAATGGAAGAAACAATGTTATCTGTGCTAAGGCCATCACAGAAAACAGCCGACAGTGTGATTTCATCTCCCACGGCTTCAACCCGCCTTCCCCTTGACCCCTCAGAGCTGCCCCCAGATAAGCTCCACGTGGAACTGGAACTCTCCCCAGATTCCCAGATAACCCTGTATGGACCCCTGCTCAAAGCCTTTCTGTCCATAAAGGTAGGCATAGGAACACAACTCCTGAAATCTATGGATGGCTACATGTTGGAAAGTGAAATAATTCGTTTGAAATGGAAAATTATAATTCTGCAGAATATATGAATTTAGATGAAAACTTTCTGTAAGTACTAGTCTGCAATTACTTCATTTGGTGATATGGCATAGCTGAGATGAATTCAGTTGGCACAGGCTTATGAGAAGACTTCCAATATATGTATGTAGTCCCATATCAGCATAGTTTTCCTTTCAAGGAACAGTATATGCTCTGGACCTCATGTGCAGAAAATGTCATCTTTGACTTTTGCAGTAGTAAAAATAAAATAAAATTTAAAAAAAAATTGTGATTAGGGCTAGAGCTTATATTAACAGGCACTTTTATGGAAAGATATCTCAGAACCCATGCTTTTAGTGCATTTTAAGTTCTGCAGAGTGTCCTAGTTGTTTGCTTGGTTTTGTTTTAATTAGATTCTGTGAAATTTCAGGAGTTAGGATCATGGAGGGGAAGGACATGAGAATAAGTTTAATTTTAAAAGCTACTTCAATATTGAAGAATTTCTCATCCTTTTCTTGATGTTAACATGCTTTAAAATGTTTGTTAGTGTTGCTTATGTTGTGTCCTCTTCCGTTACTGATCTTCAGGGAGGCTAGAAACAGTTTTAATTTCTTCCCACCTCCTTCACCCTGCCTTGTTGTGACAAAAGCAGAGGTGATTGAACATGTTGCTTCTATTTGACTAACAGTGAAATGCTTGGGTTTTGGTTGGGTTTTGTGGTTGGTTGGTTTTTTTGGTGGGTGTTTTTTTGTTTGTTTGTTTTTTAAAGGTCTGTTTTAGCCTATGCAGATCTAGGCTAAGGTAATGCTTCTGGAGGCTTTCATTTTGGGTCAGGGAATGAGGAATTTTGAGACAGGTGATCACTATCAGGACTCATACTGAAACAGTCATTTTTATGAATTTATATAAGGTATTGCATGTAAGCAATGAATAGCAGAAAATACTCCATTTTTGCAGAGTATAGGACTTGCAAATACACTCATTATTTTTTCATGTTGCCACTAAAGTAAATAGGATTAAAATTGGGCCAGCATTGCATCTTGAGGTTTTCAGTTCTTCTGATACAGAGGAAATGTGCCGATGTTTGAATTGTTTTTTGAGCTCCTCTTTTGGAGCCCATAAATTCATGAGATGGTTCTGTGTTTCTAAGCAAAGCAGTGCTGCTTTGGTGCTCTTTGCCTCTGGAAGTATATGTAAACAGTGCTATGTTAGATCCCTTGATTCTATGACAATTTAATTTTTTTAGGTGCAGATTTCTCAGATTAAATCTAGCTTTTTTTTAATCTTCTAAATCTCAAGAGAAAATTTAGATTAATAGCTCGTTTTTGAAAATGCGCATTTATTGTTCTTTTTAGTATTTTTGCGACTGTGTTTACAACTTGTCCAGCTGTGCTGGCAGCGTCTCTTAATAGATTTTGGGGGTGTTGGGTGTTATGCTTGTTTTCCTCATTTGTGGTTGAATTGGTTTTTTTTCAGTTTGTTTTCATTGATCTTTTTTAATACGTGCAGGAGAGATTCCTGGACATGCATTGTTCATGCAGTTTTGTTAAGCCTTCTTATTCTTGGGAGGTAGTTTTTTGGCGTAGCACACTGTTTCTTGCTGAAGGGCTTACTGGCTGGCAATGAATGATTTATAGGTCCTTGTATTCCCAGCAGAAGGTACCAGGAGTAAGTTACTGGAGTTCTTAGCACCCTCTGCTGGGGTCTGCCTTATAAAAAATATTTCAAGGTCTGTATTATAACGTCAACTTTTATCTTTTCCCTTTGCTAAAAAACAAAGCGCATTAGTTTTGCTTAACTTCTGAGGGTTCTTTGGTTTGGCCACAGAGCAGTGCTTAATTCATGTGCGTTAACACCAAAAATACTTCAGTACAAGATGGTAAAATTACATGTCCAGAGGAGTCATTATTTCAAGGCCGATAATGAGCCTGCCTTTTCTGCAGACCTTTTTCAAGGACATGGGTACTTTGCAGTTGCTTGCTTGCTTTCTGTTGTACACTTCCTTTTTGCTTGCTTGCGCTGCAGACTTGTGCTTGCAAAAGAACAAAGAAGTTTTGGAAAGCAAATGAGGCACAGAAAAGGGAAGGAGGGGAGCAAGAAACATCCTAAGATTCAAATCTGTTTCAGTTTAATCTTCAGTCTAGCACTTATATGTCTGCATCTTGCAAATCACCAGTGGAGTTTGTAATAGTTGGAACATTTCTGTCAATGTGAGAGGCCGAGGGGCTGAATTACTTTCTAAGAACGAATGAGGGAGGAAAGTTTGTGTCTGTGTTGTAACCTCTTTGGTCAGAAAGGATTTTGCTCCACCGAATGCTTAGTCCCCAACACTTCCCACGTACTGAATTAACAAGACAATATAACCTGCATAATTCAGAAAATTCTTCTTGGGAGTCTAGCCTTTTATTTTTAAGGCAGGGAGGAGGTGACAAAGTGACAAATTATCAGAAATCTGATTCTGATGCACTTAATAAATAAAACACAGGAAGTTGATTTTATTTGTTTTTTAATTAGTGATGGATTTTCTGTTTCCCAGTAGAATTTGGCAAAGTTACTTTGGTCTTAGATAATTGAGAGGGTTTGACTTGAAACAAGGTGGGGTTTAGACCCAAGGGGAGAAGCATTTGTGAACTAATATTTTAGAAGTATGTTTAAGACTTTGAAATATGTTGATAACAAGTTTCAGAAGATTGGATGAGAGTGACTTCCTGCAGGATGCTTTGCGTTTTCTCTCAAAGTTATCTGTCTTTAAAAGCACAAAACCTGTTTAAAGTTTCAGTAGTAGTACTTCAGAATAGTTATGTGTATTGCGTGCATCTAGAATACCAGTACTTTGAGAACTACTGGGAGCCCCTTCTTTTCCTGCAAAGCACATGGCCTAAATTTGCTTATTTAAGGTATCTGTTTTTCATAAAATAAAAGTATATATGTTTCTTTAGCTATATGTTGTAGCTATACCTCTTATTTTAGGGAGGGCTAACATGCAGAAAGAGGTTGGATTTGTATTTCATTACATTGTGTATATGTTTTTAATTTGTTTTCCATATGGTCGTAACAATTCCTTTTCCTAGGAAAATTATTTTGGAGAAGATGACATGTACACTGATTTTGAAGAAGTTATTTCAAGCCCTGTTTTGTCACTGTCAACATCTTCAAGCTCTGGATGGACAGCTGTTGGAGTGGAAAATGACAAAAAAGAAAACGAAAGTTCAGTCAAGCCAGTTCACCCTCTTACTTTACGACCATGGGATATCACTGTGCTTGTTAATTTGTACAAAGTGCATGGGCGATTGCCAGTGGTAAGTACTTTAGAATCTTAAAATATTTTGCTTCATGTAATTTTTTCCCCCTAGTTTCATAATCTGGAGTTAAATTTAACTCCCTGGAACATTAACTTAGGGTGGTGCTTACCAAAGCGTGTGTATAGTCTCTACTAAAATTGTGGCTATCTAAACCAATTTGAGACGTGATTTATTTTGCTTATCTGGGAGGCAGAACTGGATAACTTCTTATGTGATTTTTATTCAATGAACTTGATTTTGTGTGATAATATTTTTGATTGACCATTATGATTTCTCTGCTAATTGGCAAAACTGTCTTCTAATGGTGCGTTCTGCTCTGTGCAGCTGCATTCTGAGGGATCCCCAGGAATTAAAATAAGAATCCAGATACAAAATTGGGTTCACCCGAAGGGGTTTGAATTGCTGTTGATGTAATTGTTGAAAGGGTTTTGAAATTGCACAGGCTTCTTTTTGAGTATCCACTTGGAGGAAAATTAGCATACTTCCTGCTCACAGGTTTGCTTCTAATCTTACGATTTCAACCATGTTGTGTATTTTCAGTTTCTGGAACAGATGTGTTTAATTTTTATTTTAGCATTGCAGTCCAGATGGTCCGGAGTGCCCTACAGCTTTCTTGGAAAGGTTGTGTTTTGAGATGAAGAAAGGATTTAGAGAAACAATGCTTCAACTTGTACTGTCTCCAGTGAATTTGTTTCTGAATGACAACTATCAGGTAGTAGGGTGTTTTTTATGTGTTTGCGTATGTGTGTTTGTATTGTGGAAGTTGTGATGATTATAAAATTGAATTAATTTTTATTAGGAACTTCTCTATTGTACACTTAAGTTTATTAAGGCTTATGAATCATAAGAGGTATTAAAGAAAAATCCAGTGCATTTTTTTTTTTTTCAAATCTTTATTTCTGTCCAGTTTGCATTTGAGTGAAATGCGCAAAAGAAAAGATTGTATATTCTTAATTTTGCTTAAAATCTTTCTGGAGAAGGTCATTTAGGAAACTGAGAGTAATAGTCAGACTGGTCTTGGGACCAAACCATTGGGTGATCTCTGGTTTGTGTGTGGGGATTTTTTGTTTGTTTTGTGTGGTGGTTTGTGGTTTGGGTTGTGTTTTTTTTGTGGTGGGTTTTTTGTTTTGGTTTTTTTTTGGGGGGGGGGGAAGGATTGGGTTTTAAAAGATACTGTAAATACTGCCACGTGTAAATTTTGTGCAGTGGCTGGATATGTTTCACTTTTCTAAGCGTATAGTTTTAAAACTACACATGTGTTAGTAAATAGAATAACTGCATCTTAGACTAAATCACACAGCTGGATCTGTATCTTATGGTCAAGATATTGTTATGACCTACAGTCTTCCTCTGGAGGAGGAGTCATGAGGCATACTTCAGAAAGTGCTTAATGAGACAAAGTTTAGTGTTGTTTGTGTATGCTACTTTGATTTTAGTAAACTTGTAAAAATTGCCCATGTGGATGAATTTAGCTCAGTGAGGAGTTCAGGCTGAAATTTGTTAACACAAGAAGTTATCCTGATTCACTGCAGGTTAGTGAATAGTTGGAGTTCTTATTTTATTTATGCACGTATTAGTTGCATTAAAAGCACTATGATACTTAGACTTTGCCTTAGAGATTATATTGTTTTCAATGCCTGTGTCCTGAAATACGTTGCTGCCAATGGCCTATATGAAATAAAATTTCAATTATTTTTATCTTATGCACATTCCAGAGTTTGAAAACTGGAATACTGTATACAGATGATGATGTATGTCACCCTATTTTTTTACTCTTATGTCAGTAAGCTAATGAAAGGAGTTGGTTGATGCTTGTTTAGTCTTTCCAGATTTGGATCCAGTGTGCCACAAGCACAAAAGTACCTTAAGTATAACCACTGACTGTAAACTAATAGATAAAGGAATTGGAAGAAATAATGAACTACCTTGATGGCAAAAATTTAAATTACATCTTAGGAGGTTCCATGTTAGCCCTCATATTTTTGAGATGGTATTCTGTTGACCTCTGATTAGTAAAGAGGAAATCCCCAATGAGAATGTAGAACCTAAACATCTTGGGTTTTGGGTTGCAACACTGCAATTGTCTTCAGCAGCAATCTGAAGAAAGCAATGGTGTGAAGTTGCAGGAATTGCAGATGCATAAACTATATGGGATTAATAGAGCTGTCTTTTTAGAGAGCTGGGGAGATTGGACATACTGACAGCATGGTGGCAGGCAAAAATTCCATTTTCCTCATAGGTTTTGTCAGGAGCTAAGTATCTGGATTGCATGGCTTATTTTTCAATTGAATGAAGTTGTCAGAAGGTGCAGTTGAAGCTGATGACATTTACAGCTTGAACATACAACCCTTTATGTAATGAAAAATTGCATGTTATCCAAGTCTGCTGGAAGGTTTTTGTATATTATTTTTTGTGGTGGTTTGTTTTTTTGTTGTTTTTTTGTTTATCCTATGAGGAATTCAAGCATCTGAATAGCTGCTTATTTAAGAACACAATCTATTTTGTGCACTGAGACCCTTAAATGTTGTTCAAACCTGTAACTTAATTACTGTATTGCAATTCATATGTACAAGGAAGCAGAAATGGGGTTGCAGGCAAAACCTTAATTTTTTTGGACTTTGGTGGGGTTTTTTATGATTTAATTTCACAGCCCTGAGATCACTGCATGACTTTTTCCAGTATTTTTACTGTTTAGACTTGGTAATGCTGTGGTTACATATTTTGCCTCAGGTTTTATATGTTCTTTTTGGTTGGATTTATTTTAATACAGAAACATTAACTCAGACAAATAAGATTTCTGCCTGGGAATGTCTGTTGTTTGAAATGATAGACATGCAGGGTGACATGTTTTTAAAAACACTGTGAAGAAAGTTTTGATCAGTTATGTGTGTTACTATTACCTAGTGTTAAACTTTGTATTAATTCTTGCCATTTCATGTTGGAAATGTTAATATTTTGGGTTTAAAAAAAAATTACCCTTTATTCATATTACGTATCTCCAAAATGCAGTTTGATACTTCCCAGTTCAACCTTAAAGTCAGAAGTTCGTAGTACTAGTGTATATAGAACAGGAATCGTCTCTCTGCCTAGCTGGGCAAGTACTGTTGCTTCATGTTTCTCATTCGTATTGTTTTGAAATAGTTTCTGAGTCAAGACATAGGTCGCCAGTGATATCAAAAGAGTAGGGCATGTTTCTTCTTCATTAAGCAACTCCAAAGGGTTTGCTGACAGTGGAAAACAAACCAGGCAAGATAACAAGTTGAAAAAACTGAATGAAAGGGAAGTTTTGTTGTTTACTGTACTGGGTTTAATCCACAGTTTACCTCCATGCAGTCACAAGCTTGTAGTGTATTCCTGTGCTGTTTTTATCTTTTCAGTTTGTTCTCTGGCTGGTGGAGTGATATTCTTCTGAAAAGTATTACATCTGGATTTTCATATCTGCAAACAAGTAGCTTTGCTTTAGGTAGCCGACAAATACTTTGGTGAAAAGTGCAACTTAGAGGACAGCCTCTTATGTTTGTTGTTTGGGGTTTTAAATTTACTTTTTTTTTTTTCTATAATGTGTCAGCTTTCTCATAGTAGCAAACCTTCATAAGTCGTGGTTTTTAACCTCTTGATCACTTCCACTGTTTAAACGCTTTTAAATTCCTTTGTTTATATTTTATTGCAGTAATATTTAACACATGGTGTCTAGATGTCACTGTGTGGAGTTCACCACGGGAAGGTTGTTGATGATGGTTGCTAAAAACTAAAACAAACTTGGGTTAGATAAACTTCCCCCTCTTCTGTGAGTGTTGCATATATGTTGTTGGGTGGGTAATGCTGAGAAGTCTTGGGACTGTCTAGCTGTACAGAAGACAACAGGATTTAAGAGGTGAAGATGAATGCGTAATGAAATATCTCTGGCTACACAGTTTTTGCACTTTCTATTGATGTATTCTTTGCAAATATTAACTTTAACATACTTGTCCTTAACAGCGACCTGCAGCAGATGAAGTTCTTCGAGAGGGTCACATCAGCCTGTCAGGTCTGCAGTTACGTGCTCACGCAATGTTTTCAGCGGAAGGTCTGCCTCTTGGAAGTGATACTTTGGAATATGCATGGCTGATAGACGTACAGGCTGGCAGTCTTACAGCCAAAGTTACAGCACCACAGGTACTGTTTAGAAACTATTAGCTTTGAAGTATTACCTTTCTTCTTTCTTGTAAAACTGGTGTAGCATGGATTTTTGGAAAGCATGTGATCTCGGCTTAATTTGGGTGCATCTGTGCCTTAAGTAACCTTAACTTTATAGTTTGAAAATCTAATCATTTCTGTAAATGGATAGGAGATGCTAAATGAGCTGAATCTGATATTTGTCTTCAATGTAGGTATAACAGGGTGGCTAGTGTTATATGAGAATTTGAAAGGATGATGGTAACAGAGCATGAACAAATCGGTAGTGAATACTGTTGTCACTACATGTATGTTACATCTGTGTATGTTAATGTACTTTAATACTGATTAGAAAGGCAACCACAGTATCTGCATTCACTTTTAAGTGGTTTAATCACAGAGTAAATAATGCTTCTCTGTAAACAGAGCAGGTGTTTTGGGATGCTTTCAGCCATAAACTAGGTAATGTGATGAAGAGGAGAAAGGAAAATCTGTTCAAAGGGTTTAAGTATGACATGACTTAGTTGTCTGTGATTTCCTCTGAGGTTACTTTTATTTTGTGATGCTGACTTCTGGAGATGCAGGTTTGTTACCCCTGCTGGTTAACTCTCTGGGAAGGACAAAAGAAGTATTCAGTTGTGACTGCAGCAGTCTGAAAGGCAATTTGACACTCGGATGTAAGGTTCTTGGAGATATGTTGGCATTTGCATGAAGGGATGCGGCCAGCAATAAGGATATTAAGTTGAGCATCTGGCAAGAATTCAGCTTACAGATAAAGTTCTGGCTTTCCATAGAAAGCTATGGACAAAGCCACGTTTTAAAGTAGGAGACAAATGAGATAATTTGTGGGAGCGTAGTATGGGCAGGCCTCAGCAGGAAAGTGGCTGGTAGCTCAGTCATGCTGCTCACTGCATAAATTCTGATACTTGGTCCCACTGGAACATAGTTTGCTTTCACAGTATTGGATTCTCTTAGGTCAGTCTTAGCACTAACTCTTCCTAGTTTTACCATTTGTTACTTTTATTTTTCCATATATAATAATGGCTCCAAGTATACAATAGGCAGATTGCTTCGATTTATTTCTGGTGTGGGCTGCCAGGTCTTTAAAAAAGGCTGCTTTGTCAGTGTATTCTGAAATATGAGACAAGTACATAAATTCTGTTTAGTAGTTACTGTTTGGGTTGTTTTTGTAGGGTTTTTTATTGTTACTTTTTTAAGACTTCTATATCTTCTTACTGCTCTAAAAATTGGCATTGTTTTCTAGGGTTAAACATATATTTCATTAGGAGACACCTGCAGCAAATAAAGTCAGAACAAGGCATACAAGCAATTTCAGTAAACCTAATGAATAGACTCCAGATATATTTTCATGCTACATGTACAGACTTTTGTGGCAGTATTTCCCCAAATGCTACCACTGATTTAGATACGCTTTAGTATTTACTCCACTGCTCTATGCTTCAAAATTGAACTTAGTTGATTCAAAGTACTCTAAGGTTAGAGAACGTTTCTAAATGCTTGATGCAGCTGAAGGATTTTCTTCCCTTACAAAGCCATTCTCGATTGTATGCTTCATACAGGATTTTTATTTTATTTTTTGTTGTCAGTACTGCTATGGAGCAGAACTTGAATTTGCTGTTTCAGGGTCATTGGCTTTTTTTCTCCCATAGTGTGATGTATTGCAAGAATTTGTGAAGGGACAACACTAAAGGGAGGAGGAGAGATTTCGTGCAGGACAGTCATAGCTATATTAAATTCCATTTCAATTACTGCTGATTTTAAGTGCCCTTTCCTTTGGCTAGCCAAAGAAAACCCATTACCCTCGCATAATACAGACAGACAGTCATGAATCATTTCCTTTATGAATGAGCTAACTATACAAAAAAACTTAAATCAACAACAGGCTAATTACTAGGTCTAGCGAGGTTCAGCAGTGTTCTGGTTAGCCAGTTTCCTCCTATGCTTTCTGAATGCAACTCTGTTACTTATATACAAGGAAGTCTGACATTTAAATTATGAATGGTAATAGCGTATTTTGAAGTAATTTTTTCAAGGTAAAAGGAGGGGAGCTCTGTCTTTATAATGAAGTTCTCAATTGACTGTAATAGCAAAAACTGTTTCCTTATATTAAGAAATAATTTAGGAAATTGTTTAATGTCACAGTGTTTTCCATGAAAAACTACAGAGACTTGCATGTTGTGGTGCACACAAAAATAAAAATCAATCTTGAATAACAGGAAATAGACTAAGTGTAAGTAAGGTAGTGCAGCCAGGATGTTATAGTGGGGTCTTTTGTTTGTTTTTGCTCCTGCTCATCTCCCAACCTTTGGTGATGTTCTTTCAGTACTCTGTCAAATACCAAAAGTTCATTTTGCGTACTTATTATTAGGCAATGTGTTGTCACTTGCTTACAGCTTGCATGTCTTCTGGAATGGGGACAGACCTTTGTATTTCATGTGGTATGCCGGGAGTTTGAACTGGAAAGGCCAAAATCTGTAATAATATGCCAGCATGGAATTGATCGTCGGTTTTGTGACTCTAAGGTAACCTTTCATCCATCTTAATTGTTTGCTATATTTGCACAAGTTCTTTGGAACAGTTTAGAAATCCAGCCTAAAAGTTATAAATACACACGGAGTTTATAGTCAGATTGGATGTTCCCTTTGATAAAGTATAGCTAATTTTGCTTTAGAAAGAAAAGCGGTTCTCTCTGGATTTTCCTGTGGATATGCACAGTGTTTTTGTGCTCTTTTAATTGTTTTGAGAAACCGTATCCACAGAAGTCATGCCTAGTTTCTTACCTCTGCTGTCACAGTTAAGAGCCAAAGGTCATACTCCAGTGTCCCTTAAGAGACAAAGGTCATACTACCTATTGTGCTCCTGGCACATTTCCATGGTACTTTTTCATCCCCTATCCTCTGTTGCTGAAACAGTGCTTTGCTGGGAGACTTAAGCTGACAGCTTATAGGCTCCATGCACTTTTTTTTTTTTTTTTTTAAATTTTTGTTAAACATTGGACTCTTACTTAACCATCATGTCGCTGTGGATTCTGCTTTTGGTGCTTGTCTCTTAGAATCCATGTGGACGGTCGCTTGAAGACCAAAGGAGGCTTGCCATATATTAAGTGTGAATCCTGGATTTCATCTCTTGACAAAAACTGGAACAAAACAAGGAGGATGTCATGTTCTCTATTAGGAGATGAGACTTGATTTGCCCTTTGCTGGTGGAAGCCAGGAGAGCCAACTGGGTCCCCTGATACTGCTGGACAGCAGAATTAAACATGCACTAGTGAAAATGAACCTCAGCACAGAAACACCCTATCTCACGCTTACGTTGATAGTGTAGAATAAGTAACTTTTTATTGCTCTAGTTTTAGGCATCTGTTAAACAGAACAGAAATAAAAGGATAAGCAGAAGTTAAACTAAAACTCCTAATGTACGTATAAATCTTTTTTCTTTTTTTCTCCTTTTTCTTCAGATGAACTGTGTCCCTGGGCCATGCCCAACGTCTGATGACTTAAAGTACACTATGACACGCTTAGCCATGGATGGAGCAGATCTGTATGTGGTAGAACATGGCTGTGCCACCAATATAAAGGTAAAAATATTTCTCTTAACAGCAATTAAAATACTCCTTTGTCAACAGAGTTCTTGGTATTTTTCTGATAGAATAGCTACCTGAATTTATCGCTTGCTTACATGCAATGGACTAAGCAAACCTTCTGAAAATTCAAGTGATAAAAGGTTGGCTTGAACTGAGCCAGGAGTAGGTCGATTTGGCTTCTGCTTAGTAATTCCATTAATGATCTTGGAAAATGGTAAGGAGGAGTGGATGTCTGCCAAAATACACGTGGAAGCTCCAGGTTTGGTGTAAAAATAAGAAAACACTGGGCAATATAAATCTCAGTGTCTGTACCTGAGAGCTAATAACTTGTGCTGTAAGCTAGTAACTCAGCAACTGGAAATGATTGATACGGATTGCACACAAGTCAATGCTTGATAACTCATGATTGTCTTATGTGATAGAGCTGTTTGAATTAAGGTTTATCTTTGGTAGAGATGGGAGAAGTGTTAGTGCCACTGCCTGACTGCTCTAGAATACTGCATGGTGTATCCTCTGTTCCAAAAAGGATGTGCAGAGAAGAGCTGATATTCTCTCCATTATCCTATCATACAAGAGGAAACTGGAATAATTTACTCAATGTAGCAAAATATAAGTTAAGAGACAGTTAAATTATGGTAACAACAGAAAAGGAGAAAAGTGCTATGCTGGTATAAGTGACTAGTAGTTGTGCTGTCCATTAATAAATTTGGTTTTAAAAGGTAGAGTTAACACGTAAGGTTTTGGGGACAGCTTCACAGTATGAGCAAGAATCTAACTGAAGTGGTAATTGTTTTAGACATTTTTTAAGGACATGCTATCATGTCATTTGAATGGCTTGCTACCTTGTGGCAGTAAAAAAAATGCGTTTGAGCCTCCAAATTCTTTTGAGTCCAATATTAAAAAGCACCATCACAAATACTAACTGTGTTTGGAGGCATAAATATGAATGGCAGTATTTTCAAAGGCATCTTAACCTAGAACCACTGTAGAAAATTATATCCTGAATGTGTTTCATTCAAATTTAAAAAAAAGGTTTCCAGTGCTCTTTTATGGTCTGTGACAGAGATGGGAAGTAATAATTTAATATTAAGCCTGTGGGTAGCTTTTCAATGGCCAGGTTCTTTTTCAGCTTTCCTTCTTTTCTCTGTGAAAAGTTTGAAAACTTGATCTGAAATTTCAGGTACTTCATGGTGGCTTTTTGGAGAGGACTCAAGCTGTGCTGGGAACTTGGTCCAATGTCTTCAGATTATTTGAAGTTTGAACACTTAAGTATGTGTGGCAGGGCTATGTCATCTTTTATTAGTGTACACCAGTGTTGGGGAGGATCAATACTGTGTGGGCAGGTGGCTTAGTTGTACAGTGACCAGTTTCCACAGCTAAGTGCGGGGGTAAAGCAAGAACTTCTGGTTCATCTTTGGAGAGGATTGGCTCGTGCTGGTACTGTGCTTTTCATAGGAGAGGGGCAGCCTCCTCTTTGGTTCAGCAAAATCCTGGAGTTACGCCACTACAAGAAATGGAGTGTGATCTTGCAAGGGCTACTGTAAGACAATTCATATGGATCTCAGTTAAGGTTTAGGATCTGGAATTTCCTGAGTTTTTCAGTGTTTAACATGGCTGTCTCACTGAGGTATTTATTAGTTGTAGAGTTAATACAGCTTTGTATTCAAAGTACATAATCAATGTTTTAGACTAAGGACATAGAATGATATATATCATGTCAAATCATTTATCTGATTTTGAAACTTTCCGATTTCTTGGTTTTTAGATGGCCGTGAAGAATTTAATAATGATTTAATTTTTTAAAGGTTCATTACAACATCTGTCCAAAGTTGAGCTTTTTTTTTGATCCCTTTACAAAAGGAGACTCCTAAGTAAAGATTTTATTTTTGTTACTTAAAAACTGGCTGAAACTAATTTCTAAGCTTGCCTTCTTTTGTGTGTGTGCACGTGCTTGCATATAAAACTGGTTCTCTGTCTGTTTTGGAGAGAATAGTTTATCGAGATCTTTCTGGAATGTAGTAGGTGGTGTGTTAACTGGTTCAAGGCTACCCTTTCTTTATTTCACTCATGACTAATCAGAGTTCATGTTTTAAATCATGTTTTCAGATGGGTGCTATACGTATTGCAAACTGCAACCTCCACAACCAGTCCGTTGGAGAAGGTGTAAGTGCTGCTATTCAAGACTTTCAGCTGCGACAATATGTTGAGCAGGTGAACAATTGCAGAACTGGTCTTCAGCCAATATTAAGGAGGGCATATTGGCTGGAAGCTGGCTCTGTCAACTTGGGGCTCATCACTGCTGACATTGCTTTAGCTGCCGATCATCCTTCTAAACATGAAGTGCAGAGACATTTCTTAGAAACACATGATAACCGAACTAAGAGGTAAGAGATACAATTGAAGGAGATGCATTTGAATTTTCTGGGGTGTGTAAGTTAATACATTCATCTAAAGATGGAGCATTTTTTGCTTTTGATTTTTCTTTTTTGTTTACATAGATTACAGTTTCTTGTAAATTTTTTTTGAAGTATGTTGAATGCTTAGCTATGGGGTTGGTGGTTTGAATGTGCTTGGGCTATACAAAATCATATGATTTTTGCAAAACTTACTTTTCCCTCTGCCTTCCCTTATACCCCAAAATGAAGATCAGGGAGAGGAGGGAATCAAATTTGTCCTTTGTTCTCGAGCTGAACTGAAAACAGGCCTTAAAGAGTCCTGAGCAAGCTGATGAGCAGCTGTGAACAAGATGCCTGGTGTAACTGTGACTTGTGTCTCCCCAAAGAGCAGTTGCCTCTGGCATAAGCAGCATACACCAGTGTGGAGTGTGTTTGCAGTGCTTGCCTCTGTGCGGAAAGAAAGGGTTGTTACTATTAACATGTATTGTGGCAGGTGGATGTAATCTATGCCTCAGCACGGTTGCTTGAGCACTGCATATACATTTGTGATTTGCTCCTTTGTGGAGCTAATCCTTCATTTTATGTCTGACATCTGTGTTTCAGATACAAATCTTACTAACTCATTTCATGCCAGGTGAAATAGGAGCTCACATACAAGAGGGGAATATCTTTTAATCTTGTTTTCACTGAATTTAAATGTACTAAGGCTGATGTGGTCATATTTTTGTTTTGTTTTCTGGTTTTCTGCCTTTGGCTAGGTTGTGGTTTTTGTGGCCTGATGATAATTTGAGGAACAAGAGAAGTAAGAACAAGTGTGGCTGTCTTGGTGGTTGTCGATTCTTCGGTGGCACGTTAACAGGACTAGATTTCTTCAAACTTGAGGAACTGACACCTTCAAGCAGCTCTGCTTTCTCAAGTACAAGTGCAGAATCTGATATGTTTTATGGGCAGTCTTTACTGCAGCCAGGAGAATGGATAATTACTAAGGAGATTCCGAAAATTTTAGATGGTGAGAATGCATTGTAGTGTAATTTTACTCTATTTTGCCCAAAAGTATAATTTCTTAACTACATGTTAATATTTATAGTCTTTCCAATTCTGATTAATGAGTAGTACTTGTTGCACCCTTGTGCAAGAGGTCTTGTAGTGGCATGGGCCCTTCTAAGAGCTGACAGTAACTTGAAAGTAGCAAGTAAGCTTTCGTATGCTAAATTTTTATATTAACATGCAACTCCTTTCTGAGTAAAAATAAATTTTTTGTCTTGCATGTGTTCTACTTATATAGAAAGCAGTCTACCAAGACAACCTGATGTTTTGCTGCTATGATTTTATTCATTTTTGTTAGTACAACATGCTACTATGTGTATGCATTTCAAAACAAGGGCTTTTATTTAATAAGGGGTTGGTTTTTTTCAGTGGGTAGGGAAGACACCATTGCATTTGTGTTATCAGATGTTCAATTTTTCTTTTCTGTTTCTGATCCTAGGTAAAGGAAATGGTGTAAAACGAAAAGATTGGGATTGCAGATCTGTGGGTATAGAAATAGAAAGAAAAGCACAACATCTAAGTCTACAAGTGCCATTGCGCTCCCACAGCTCCTCATCATCTTCGGAGGAAACGAGCAGTTCCAGTGCTGCACTCCCCTTGCTTGCAGGTGAGAAGGACAGCCCATCATCAACGACTGAGGATCACTTGGGACAGAAGGAGTTCTTGTCTGGTGCAAAAAGGGAAGATGGTCATGGAAGGTTAGTACTCTCTGTCCAGGTAGAAATATAATTCGACTCTTGAACATGTTGTGACAGAAAAAAACCCTTGTATTTAGCAATTTATAAAGTGTTGGTTGTTCCCTAATGCTACTGCTGAAATGTGTATCCTGGTTTGAATGCAAGTTTGGATCCCTCATAGGGGATGGTTACCTGATCTGGGTAGAAAATCCAGCATGTAAGACAACAGCACTTGCTGTTCATGTTTGTTTTTACATCCCTGATATGTAGACAAGTGGACTACTAAGTGGCAGAATTTAGTATGTAATCGGCATTATGAAAATAATTGTTATGCTGATAGAAAGTCATGGAATCACTGAAGCGTTTGACAACTTCTGTAATGTAAAAAGAGAAGCATTATATAATAAAATAAGCAAATGAACCTTTAATTTTTGTTTCCAGTGTTCCAGTTGAGGGTGCAGAGGGCAGCCCTGCATCCCCTGGCAACCAGGAAAGGCCTGTTGGTCAATCTCCCCTGAGGTCTCCACTGAAACGGCAAGCATCCGTGTGCTCCACCCGGCTCGGGAGCACCAAGAGCCTCACGGCAGCTTTCTATGGAGACAAGCAGCCTGTTCCAGTTGGTGTGCAGTTCAGCAGCGACGTGTCTCGCAGTGATGAGAATGTCTTGGACTCCCCAAAGCAGAGGAGGAGCTTTGGTTCTTTTCCATATACTCCATCTGCAGATTCAAACTCATTTCACCAGTATCGCTCAATGGATTCCAGTATGTCAATGGCTGACAGCGAAGCTTATTTTTCTGCAGCGGAAGAGTTTGAGCCAATAAGTAGTGATGAAGGTCCAGGAACCTATCCAGGGAGGAAGAAGAGAAAAAAGCAAGCTCAGAAAATTGAATATAGTAGAGGGTCTATTTATCACAGTGTAGAAGGGCCCTTAACAAGCACAGTCCATGGAGAAATTAGTCAAGATGTTAAAACATTGCCAATTAAGACTCATCCTTCACAGGCTTCATTTGTTTCGGCTCTAGGAGAAGATGAGCATGTTGAGAACATGTATGTCATGGAATCTGAGAAGACTGTTGAAAGCGAGCAAATAACTTCTCAGCAGCCTGTAATGGCATGTTACCAAAATTATCTTACACAGTTCCAGGTGATCAACTGGTCAGTAAAGCATCCAACTAACAAAAGAACTTCAAAATCCTCATTACATCGCCCTTTAGACCTTGACACGCCAACGAGTGAAGAAAGTTCGTCATCTTTTGAACAACTTTCTGTCCCAACATTTAAGGTATGGAAGATGGGGGAAGAAGGAGTAGAGAATGGATAAGAATTCAAAAGAAGTTAAAATTGCTTAGTACACTTGTTGTGTAAATAAAGCTGTGAGAAACTTAGAACTTCTTTGCTTTTGGTTAAGGAATACCTTGGATTTCTAACTTCAGATCATGGGCTGTGTGGCTGGGAGGTTGTGGAAAAGAAAAGACGGAGTTATAATTCTGTGGATAAGATGTGTGTTCTGAATTGTCATTATTGCATATCATTCAACAGGCAGCATTTTTAAGTGCAACTGAAGGATATTTATGTGAGTTTTGTTTAAAATATATATTACACAGAAGTTCAGTAGCAGTACATTTAATACTCATAAAGTATAATCTAGGCTGTAAATGCTTTATTTCAAAGTAAAATTGAAACTCAGATTTAGCAAATGATTTTTGTAAAATAATGAAAATTACTTGGTAGAAAATAGGTGCCTAAGCTCTGGAATTTAATTTGTTATCACTTTGCAGCAAAAGTTTTGTGTGCGTGCAAGTCTTTCGTAAATTATTATTTGAAGTCTTTTTTTATTAAAGAAATTAGTCACTATCTATGTAAAAACTTCATAATCTAATCTCAAGTCATTTAAGAAAAATAAACCTAGGAGTTTCTATATACTGTATTGGAGAATCTGTACATGAGGGATTCTTTTACGAAAAGAACTGTAAGGAGAATCTTTATTTGAAGATTCCTTGGGTATTTTTTTCATATATAGAAAGAATGTAATAAATATTTTTGCACTTTTGTCTTAGATTGTCAAACAGGGTCTCACAGCTAATTCATTACTGGACAGAGGCATGCAGCTTACAGGATCAACATCTAAGTAAGTTGAATACTGCATAACATTATTAGCATATTTTTTAAAAGTAGTATTTTCCTCATACACTTGTTAAATATTTTTTGGCTCTTGCTAGCCATTCCAAAATTTGATTTGTAGCAGTAGTTTTCAGCACAGATTGATTTTAGAACAGAGTATTCTATTACAAAATGTTTGGGTTTGGCTTTGGCTTGGGAAAGCATTAAATGATTTCACTCATATGTTTTCAAGATTACGAATTGCAACTTAATTTAAATGAATTTGGGAGGTGCTTATGGTGCTTATGGCAAGTGTCCATTGCATTGCCAAAAGCTGACCTTGAATCTAGGGAAGGGCCTTGCCCTGGGATTATGTTTGTGTGCTTTCTAAGCTGTACAGTAGAAGAAACCTGCCATTATATGCATTCTTTTAAGAATTACAATGATACCAGGACACTTTTGTATTTTTTTTTACAAACCTACATTATTAATATGTACTTGACTTGTTTAGTACACCTTATACTCCTTTGGAAAAGAAGTCTGCAGAAAATACAGATGATGAAACAATAACTGAAGAATGGACGTTGGATCACCCTGTCTTCCAGACACGGACAACGGCAATAGTGGAAGTAAAAGGAACTGTAGATGTAGTTCTGACTCCTCTTGTAGCAGAGGCACTGGATAGGTAATTAATTCTACTTTTACTACTGCAGTGTTAATTGATTATGCCTAAAATTTTCTAAAATCAAAGCTGTTTTGTTCAGCAAAGCTTTAGATAAAAGGATTGAATGACGTGACTGATGGAACAGTAGGGCCTTGTACCCAGTGAATGTAACTCTGCATTTCCCATGAAGAAGCTAGAACAATGTTATGCTGACCTGGGAGGTGCCCTTTATGTCTGTCAGTGCTTAATTTTTTTTCTCTGTAGTGTTAATTAAACATTATTGATGGTATGCCACATGAAACTGGAAGTTTAAATAGTCTGTTGTGGGCTTGTTTCCTCTCACAGGTATATAGAAGCAATGGTGCATTGTGCTAGCTCTCGACACCCAGCAGCAATTGTTGATGATCTGCACTGCAAAGTTCTTCGAGATGCTGTACAGAACAGCAAAACAAGCTTCTCAGAAAATGTAAGAAAGGGAACAAGAAAAATGCACAAATATTTGAAAGAATATTGTTGTCTATATTTTACATAGAAAAAGTTTTAATTCAATTCAGTGTTTTGAGGTATAGTAGCTAAATGCTGTATTAATTTGGAATACATATTTATTTTTATCTCGTGCCTAATATACGTGCATTTTTCTAATCGACTGTTATATACTGTCTTTCAGTTACCAGAAATCTCTCTTGCAGGACCAAAGTGAAGTTTTTCTAATTTGGATGGTCAACTCAGTAGCTACAGTAATTTGCATGAGATCATACTTTCTGTTCTTAGAAATTACTATAACTTATATTCTTATGTATTATATTCATATCAGCAATACATTATTATTTTACAGTAGTTAAGGAGATAGTCTCTGTGAGGTAGAGGAAAGTTCAAAGTAAGCTGTGAAAATGCACGTGGTTTTTTTTTGCAGTTCATCTGATACCTTAAAAAACTAATTTAGCTTGAAAAGAATTGTATGGTAGTTCTAGAGAATTAGGAGTTCTTTCTGTCCAAGTTAATGACCACATCTATATTTTATGATTTCTTAGACTTCACAGTGTAATGGACACTAGTAACATACTTCATAATAAGTTGTTCTACAAAACTTGTATATGCAGAACTCAAACTTTCAGCTGAAATCTGGTCATTAGAAAGTTTATTGCAGAACAGCATTGCTACCCTTATGGATTTAGACCTACCGTATCTGTAAGTGCTACAGTCCTTGTTCTAGAAATCATGGTATTGTGCTTTAAATAAAGTCAGAATCTCTTACTGCTTCAGTGCTAATAAACTGTCCTGTTACTCTTTAGCTTAGCAGCTCTGAGTTTCAGTGAGAATAAATTATTTTTTCCCCCCTCCAAGTTATCTTCGAAGCAGGATATTAGAGGAACAAAAATAGACACTACCACTACAGCAACAACAAACCAGGGACCAGCACAGACCAATCTCTCACTTAAGCAAGATAATGTGACAATTAAAGGTCTTCAGGCCAACGTTACTGTACCAAAGGTAAAAGCTTTTTGTTTAGCTTATTAGTAGACACATGCCTCACAGATTACCCTTATTTTGCATCCCTACTAGTTCCCCAAAAGCTTAAGTAAACCTATGTATTTGTGCTAGGTAACTAATGTTTTGAACAGGATAGACTGTTTTGGAGCTGCTCAGTTTTATTATGGTAGGTGTACAAGTTAAATAACAACCACTGTAGGGATAACTGACTACTATGTCTTTAAATTATGTTTTTACATCTTCTATGTGTGATGGTTTTATCTTTTATTTTTTATTTTACTAAGAAGTGTGAGACAAGATTGTATCGGAAATTAGTGATGTACACTTAACGTATACATGTTTTCCTAAATTTCTTAACTCTTTCGGGGAATTCCACATATAGGTGAACCTGTGTTTACTACAAGCATCTGTTGATGAATCCCCAGGAGTGTCTTCTGGCAAAACCGTGACTCATGTTTCATTAGTAGCTTTGTGTTTTGATAGAATTGCTACGCAAGTTCGTATGAATAGGTAAGAATAGTACATATCTCTATTTGTGGCTCTTTCTTGTTAAGTTAGTTCAAAGACTTACAATGATGCCAATTTTTTGCAGTTCTGAAGAGTACTTGAAAAAGTTGTCATGACTAAGTTAAGCAATGAAATGCTGTCTGTGTTTTATAAGTTAACATCTACTATCTAATCAGAATTGCAGTTTCTTTAAGAAGTGGAGGAACCCTTCTATAATGTTTTTGGAACTTTTTGGTTTTAACTCTTTCTTGCTTATGTCATGCAGGATAAAATTAAATTTTTCAGTACTTTTCTACCAAAGCGTATGTATCTTCTATCTTACAAAGAATTAGTCGTACACTGCTGTGCCAATGTCACTGGAAGTTTTAAACAAAAATAATCAAATGAAATATGTCTGTCTTAGATTTGCTTAATTGTTTTTTCTCCCTTATATTCAAAGGGGTATAGTTGAGGAAACGTCAAACAATGCAGAAACTGGGAGGAATTCTGTCACATTTGATCGTTACATCCAAACCAGTAAAATGCAGCCCCAGTCTTCTGGCTCACTGAGATCCAATGCTGGAGCAGAAAAAGGAAAAGAAATTGCTGCTAAATTGAACATCCATCGTGTTCATGGACAACTTAGAGGCCTTGATACAACAGGTAAGCCTTTTTTTTTTAATTGTGGAAATGTCAGTTTTCATAAAACTAATTGGTTATAGTTGGCCTTGAACTTGTATTTTGGTTGTGGTCTTTTTTTTATCTACATAGATAACATGGAGATTTTGCAGATACTCTAAAAAGAAGTTTAGGATAGTTACTCTGAATTATTTTCTGTTATTCTACTAAAGTGCTAGATTTAAATGTAGGCAGAGTGAAAACTATCAAGACAAACTTCTAAGCAGTTTGTGTGGCAGATGAGTTGCATTGTAAATGTTGACATACACTGGTAAAATTTACAGCCTGGGCTCCCTTCCTCCCAGTTGATCTCTTTTCAGCTATCATTTTTTGTCATCTGGTGCAGGGAATGAATTATGCTTACTTGCTTTCTTACTGCTTTCTAACAATTTCAAGGGAGGTATAATGTGCAAGTTGTACTGGCAATTTCAGCATGACAAGCTGTAGATTTTTAACTATAGTGACTATAAAACTGAAAATGAGATCTACCCGATTGTCTTCCTTCTTGTTTGTGTTAAAGAAATTCCTTCAAGAGGCTATGAATAAAATTTAGTTGCTATAACCCCTGATCTGGGAAAAAATGACAACAGTAGAGGCAGTTTTTGTTAAAACTGATTCAATTTTGATGGAATCTATACCAGTTAGTGCCTTGTTTTTCTCTGTCCCATAAAGAATAGGAATCTTTAGGACATGAGGAAGTGCTCTGTGAAGCAAGTGTGATTAAAACCCACACAATAAACAAAAAAACCAAAACCACCACTGTACAAAGATGAGTGAGTACATGAAATGGGAGGAGAACAAAAGCAATAAGAGAACGTTAAAATGGTTAACTCCATTTTTACTTAGTTATGGGTAGAATCTTAGCAGTAGTGTCCTGTGTTAGGTATGCTGCAGACATTCAAGAAGGCCAAGTAATTTTTGAATTCTAACCAAGAAAACTCAATCTTCTATTTAAAAGGTTCGAGAAATGTCTTTCTAGGGATCTTAGCATTTCACATATACTTCAAAAGGGATTGTGGTTAGAAGTTGGAGGCAGAGAGTGAGGATTGGAAGGGATGTAAGTTGACTCAGTGTAGTTCTTTTCCTCAGATATTTGACATTTAGCTCTGTGTATGAGTTAATAGGTAACAGGTATAAAATTATTTAAAATGTTCCTTCAGAAATGCCACTAGAAGAAAGGATTTGTATGTAAGCTACATCCTAACATCAAAGAAATCAAGGTGGCATAGTACCCTCCTGGATCTTAGACAGCAAAGACCGTAATAAATTAAAAACTGCTTGAGTCTGTATTTTCTTAGGAATCAGTGAGACTTAGTGCTTTACATCCTCCCAACACAGACATAGACGTGCTTCCAGCCAAGAAGCAGTCTTTGAATTAAAATGAGAACTTTATTTCTAAATAATCCTTCAAGTATGCTATAGTTAATATCAAATGCATTTCAACTGAAACATACTATCCAAGAGCACTGTCAGTGTCACTGCCATTTGTTGTTATTATACCTTAGGTATTTATAAGGAATGGATTTTTTTGGTAAAGTAGTTTCAGCCCAGTTGCCAATTTCAGAGAAAAATCTGAAAAGCTTGTTTGTATAGATGTCTTTGGAACCATGACTACAAAAAGACAAAGGTGGCAGATGTGTTCGGATTGGGAATGCCTCGAAGCTTTAACTTCGTGTTGCTCGGTCCTTGTTTTTTCTGAACTTAAAAAGTACCCTGCCTATAATAACATACCAGGAGCAAGGTTTTTCTTCCTCTTTCTGTGCTGCTTTTTTTCTTGCTTATGCTTCAATTTTTTTTTTTCTTCCTCTCCCACCCACCTGTTTGAGGAATACTAAAGGGAGACCACTCCCAAAACACTGTGAACTTCAGAGAGCTTTTTGAAGATGTAAAGGTTTTTTCATTTTGTAATAAAGTGGTAAATATGTTTTTTTTTTTTTTCACAGATATTGGAACTTGTGCAATAACAGCTATTCCTTTTGGGAAATCAAAAGTTCTTTTTACTTTGGAAGAGTTGGATGAGTTTGCTTTTGTGGATGAAACAGATCAACAAGCTGTTCCAGATGTAACTCGAATTGGTCCTAGTCAAGAGAAGTGGGGTTGGATAATGTTCGAGTGTGGAATTGAAAATTTAACTATAAAAGGTAAAGCTTATATGGGCTTTATATTATTTTGCTTTATGAAACTGCTAACAATTCTGTTGTTAGGTCTTCTAGTTTAGCAATTATTTGATTAGAAATTGCTGAATATAGGTAATACTAAATAGTACAAGTCTGTTCTAAATAAATTATATCACATAAATTATACAATAAAGGAACTTTTAGTAATCAATACCACTTATAGTAGTGTATGAAATAATTCCATATAAACTGGTTTCAGCAGTTTCTGAACTTAAGGTAGAAATTGACAATTTCACTGATCACTTAAATCCTGACCTTGCAATCATACGCACAGTAAGTTTCTGCACATAGGGCCAGAGTTTTGCTTTGGGAGGGGAAAGGTAGCTTTAAAAAGAAAAAAAACAACCCAGTATATATATGTATTTTCTGTCATCGAAGTTATTATTTTCAGGGAATAGTGTTTAACAAAAACATCTTTATGTGAGTACTCTTCATCTACTTGGAACAAACTATCAGGAGCTCTACAGCTAGCTGTTAAATTGTATAAAAATTGTAGTGATAAATCGTTCTGTAAAATGGTAATGCATCTCATTTAACCAAAATCGTATGTATTTCTCCTCAAGTGCAGATCTTTTCTATGGGACATAACTTGTAGATATCTATGCATGGGAAACATTTACAGTCTTGGCATATGTGCTTTTATAGGAGGAAGACAATCTGGAGCAGTATTGTATAATACGTTTGGAGTCATGGGTAAATCAAGAGATACAGAAAGAGGTGGATTGCTTGCATCAAATAACTCTTCAGATTCTCCAACCGGTAGTGGTTATAATACTGATGTGTCTGACGATAACCTTCCTTGTGATAGAATAAGTCCCTCTTCAGATATTAATGGAAATTCAGTTTCAGATGAGCAGGTATGTATATACTATGTAGAAATGACTGGTCTTTGGTTGGGTGGGGTTTTTTTTAAAGTTATTAACATTCGTAATAAAAAAATTGACAATTTAACAGTTGTTGTGCCAACTGCATTCATGCTGTCTGCTTGTACACTGAACTTTCAGCTCTCTGCAAGGTCTCTTGGGAGAGTTGGTGGACAGCATTAGTTTATTTTTCTTTACCTAAATGCATGTGAAACTGTTTTTTATGAGCAGTGCACCGTATGGTATGTAGTGCCTTTCAGTGTAATCACTTTGTAAAACAATTTCACTTTTGACTTTGTGTTTCCTTTTTTAAGGATGAAGGCGTTGAATCTGATGATCTAAAAAAAGATATACCCTTGATGCCTCCTCCCCCTGACTCCTGCAGCATGAAGTTAACAATCAAAGAAATTTGGTTTAGTTTTGCAGCCCCTACCAATGTGCGCTCTCCAGCCCATGTATTTTCAAGGTATAACTTTACCTGATTTAAAAAAAAGAAAATGATAGTTTTGCTTTCTTAAATTGCACTTGTATTTGGTAGATTCTGAATGTAATTTCATTAATTTTTGAAGCTTCTCTGGAAATGAAAATTTTGAATTTTGTATATATCACAGTAACGCTTGCTTCAATTTTTTATTGTTGTTATTTATATGGAAGTGTTGCTAGCAAATTTTTAGTTAGGGATGATTAAAAGAAGAAACATTAAAAAAACCAAAACAAACCTTGCAGTGAGACTGAAATGTATGAAGGAGAAAGGCAGGGGAGGGTATTTTTTCTGAGTAGGAGAAATGCTAGAGAAGAGAACCATTCAGTGCTTTTGGTATTCAGCCTGATGCTTAACCCTTGATCTTACTGCCATTGCACTGTAAAGTTCAAGATAAATCTTTCTAAGATAGTTTTTCATATTGTGTTTGTAGAACAAGTCAAATATTCCTGTCTGTCAGTAGTTTAAGCTCAGTATAGAGCTGTGAATTAGAAAATACGCTTTGTGCTTTTCCTAATATTCTTGCCTCAGTCCTTCAGCAGAAGTCCTTTGTGACGTGTTGTGTGACAGTTAATGTGGGATTCAGTCAGTGATAAGAATTTCAGACTGTATGATTTCAGTAGGGAATACAAATAGGAAAAGGAGGGAATAGTGGTAGCAAGAGTAGATGGAATCATGAGTGTGGGAACGAGTAAAACAAAACCTGCCTGAGGTACTTTTTGCCAATTTTCATTTTCTGGGCGGTAAGTCTGTGTTTGTTACTTTGCAACATTGTTCTGTCATATTCCACCTATTTGAATGTCATTCATAAGGCCATTAGAAAATCTTCCTAATTGCTGCTGCTGAATGTGAATACCTAATGCTTTTTATTTTTCTCAATAGGCAGCTGAACCTGCTGAGTACTGCAACACCTGCAGTTGGTGCTTGGCTTGTTCCCATTGATCAAGTGAAATCGTCATTAAATAAACTAGAAACTGAAGGAACTCTGCGAATCTGTGCTGTTATGGGTTGCATTATGACCGAAGCTTTAGAGGTAAGTGACCCTTATGAAATCAATAGGCATATCAGAATACAGAGAGCAGTGTAATGTGTAATAGGTAATATATATTTGTTTGGGATTCTGGATATTTCCTGACAAACTTACAGCATCTCTTACAAGCCTTTAATTCCATAATTGGTCACAAGAACTCACTATTTGTGCTTTTTATAGGCAATCTGAATTTCAGTGGAAAAAATTCAGCTGTTACTAGTGAGGAAGTCTTGTGCTTCTTACAGGAGTGCATCTCCATGTAAAACAACTGGAGATTCTGCCTCTTGAAAGGGAAGAGTAAGAAATAGGGCTGTAGCGACTGGTATATTTTATGAAATATGAAAGTGTGTTGAATTATGAAATATACAGGGTATCTTTTGGGAGAAAATGTGAATTTCTGTGCTCCTGCAGTGTGTTGCATCATTGTGTTTATTGGACCTGCTTGTTAGAGGAGGGGAGGAAAGCATAGCAAAGGTGAAACGTTCTACCAAGAAAGACAAAATAGACAATTTTTTTGTTGCAAGCTAGGATTGGTAGAGCTTTTATGACAAATTGGCTGTTCCTGTGAGTTGCTAAGGCGCTTTCTTGTGGGTAGGTGGTTTTCTGCTGTTCATTTACTTAGCACCATCTAGTGGGAAGATTTTGAGGTGATACCCGTTGTTGAGGTCCCGTCTTGCATTTTAAGATTGACAACCTTAGTGTCAGGCTAGTTTTCTGGTGTACTCAAAAATCATCCTTAGCAGCAGTCTCTTATTGCTGCCTCCCTTCGTATTTCTTTTCCTACCCTTTTTCTAGCATTAAACCAAATTAGAAAAGTGCCCGGTTTTTCTTTAACTGGAAATAAACAGTTTCTTTGAAAATCTCAGCTAGCTGCGCATATATGACTATTGGTCCAGAAGTCACTTTACAAAGTCTGCGATTTGAATCCAGCCTTCTGTTTTATAGCTTCATATAAATAAATAAGCATCAAGTATGATTTTTCACATACACTATTTACAATAAGGCAGGTATCCATGTGGCAAGTCTTTGTTGCAGAAGTTCAAAATGGGGCTACAAGTTTGTGATATCATAGGTAAAATCTTGTGGTTTGTGTGCATGTTCTGTTTGCAAGTATGTTCATATGTGAAAAATTGTTACATTTTAATCTAGAATAAAAGTATGCACTTTCCTCTGAGAAGCAAGTACAACAGGCTTACGAAAGTGGCTCGCTTCTTGCAAGAAAATCCTTCTTGTCTACTGTGTAATATATTGCACCATTACCTTCACCAAGCAAATTACTCCATTATTGAGGATGCCACCATGGTGAGTTACCCTGTAAAAATGGAAATAACTCAGTGCGTTAGTTTCAATTGTACCAGTTCTAATGTCTTAAATTAGGTAACAGTTTAAGGAAAGTTAGCAAACAAGAAAATATAACCTAAATTCATATATATCCTTAAATTAATAAGTAGATGTGGCTTCTCTCATTTAATTTTCTTTCAGGTCTGCTGGTTTTGTTGTGGTCTGTGTATATGCATAATTTTTATCAAGTTATTTTATAGTAAATACATGAGAAATCATAAACCAGGAAGGCATGTCTTTAAAATCGTTAATGGCCATCTTCTCAGATATAGTTTTTCTTAAAGATAACAGCAAAGTAGTAAAAATTTGCATCTGTAGTTTTACAATTGAATAAATCTCAATTATTAAGGCAAGTGCATGCACTGATTAGCTTATTCCAAACTGTCTTCTCAGAACTAGTTTTAATGTCTTTTAGAAATACTTGGATAATGCAGACAGTTTAAGAAAAGAGCTAGAATTGTAGAAAATCTAAGGCTTAAGAATCTAATCTTTTTCTTGGTGGCTTAAGAATGTAAATCTCTGGATTGTAGTGGTAAATAATTGTTTGAACAAACATATCAGGCATAAGGAGGAGTGTTTTTCCTGATTTTGTGTCATTTTCATAATCCAATTCCACAGCTGTCAGATTTAAATGCTGTGTTTTTCAACATACTCAGCTGAGAGCCCAGTGATCAGAAATAGCACAATTTGTGGCAGAAATAGCACTGTTTGATTTGTGGTCAAAATAAGAAGCATTTTTTTCTTTAGCACAATTCAGTGATATAATCAAAACAATTCTTATTTTTTACCTCAAATTTATGTTTTTAAAATACTGCTCGCCAACAATGGAAAGCCCCTCACCTTTTAATCTCTGTTCTGTTTCTACAGTCAATCTAGTGCTATTGTGAATTTTAGTCCATAGTTCACAGCCTTATAATTACTTACGTACTTTTAGTTTCATATTTAATAAACCTGTTTCCTGTTGTTTATTTTTGGCCCCTTGGGCTAGATCCTCAGGTCATGTAGTTGAATGTTTTCGCTGTGTTCAATGAAGCTGTAATTTTTATCTGTTCACTATGGCTTCTTATATCTGAGTGGATGTTGTGTGGTGCCAGCATGTTTCAGTCATAAGTCTCTTAAGCGTAAAGATTTAAGGGAGTTCTGACTTTTTTTTCCCCCAGTTTACTTAAAAATGCACATCATAGCATTTTAATTTTTTTTTTTTTTAAGAGTGATGGCCTTCCTGCCTTAGTGACCTTAAAGAAAGGTCTAGTTGCCTTAGCAAGGCAATGGATGAAGTTCATTGTGGTGACCCCAGCCTTTAAAGGAGTCAGCTTACACAGACCGACTCAGCCAGTGAAATTGCAGACAAATGCCTGCCATGAGCATGAGGATGGACTTGGATTAGACAACGGA